>NW_026111261.1:272500-275000 GCF_024679095.1 Eriocheir sinensis | reverse complement strand
TATTCTTTCTTTTCTTTCTTTTCTTCCTCTTCTTTTTTCTTCTTCCTATATATTTCTTCCTCCTCTATCTTCTCATGTTTTTTTCCTCCTTTTCTTCTTCCCTTTCTTTTTCTTCCTCTTCTTTTCCTTCTATGCTTTGTTTATTTTTCTCTTCTCCTCTTCTTTTCCTCTTTCTTTCTCTTCCTCTTTCTCCTCTTTCCCGTTATTTTTCTTCATTTTTTTTATACTTTACCTCGTCTAGCCTCCTCCTCCTCCTCCTCCTCCTCCTCTTCTTCCTCTTATTCTTCATTTCTCTTCTTATTTCCATCTTTATTTACATTGACATTAATCCAATCTCTCTCTCTCTCTCTCTCTCTCTCTCTCTCTCTCTCTCTCTCTCTCTCTCTCTCTCTCTCTCTCTCTCTCTCTCTCTCTCTCGCACCTCGTGAATATAAAGACTCAAATCCCATAACAGATGAGGTTCCAATCCCTTTAGTATCTCTTCATAAGGTATTGAATTCCACTGATAAGGGATTAGGGGGATCGCGGCTAAAATATAGAGGATTGGGCGGGAAATAAAGGAATGGAAAGGGGATTAGCTCCTATGTAAGGGGTTCAAGGGGCGAAGGGGAGGAGGAAGAGGGGATTAAGGGGGGGATTAAGTGATTGGGTCAGGTGTGAGGAAGGTTAATTAATCGCTACCTGGTCTCCCTACTGATTACAGGTGTGAGGGTGTTGTTGTTGTTGTTGTTGTTGTTGTTGGTGGTGGTGGTGGTGGTGGTGTTTTGTCCCTTTTTCAATCCTTTTCTTTTTTTCCTTTCCATTTTTTCTCCTATAATTTTCCTTTTTTATATTTTTTCCTCCTATAATTTTTTTTTTCGATTTTTTCCTCATTTTTTCCTCCTATTTTTTCCTCCTATAATTTTCCTTTTTCCTTTTTTTCTATTTTTTCCTCCTATAATTTTCCTTTTTTCCTATTTTTCTCCTATAATTTTCCTTCTTTTCTATTTTTTCCTCCTTTAATTTTCCTTCCTTTCTATTTTTTCCTTCTATAATTTTCCTTCTTTTCCTTTTTTTCCTCGTCGTATAATTTTCCTTTTATTTCTATTTTTTTCTCCTTTAATTATTTTCCTTTTTTCTATTTTTTCCTCCTATAATTTTCCTTTTTTCCTATTTTTTCCTCTTAATTTTCCTTGTTTTCATTTTTTTCTCCTATAATTTTCCTTTTTCTCCATTTTATCCACCTATAATTTTCCTTCTTTTCTATTTTTTCATACTATAATTTTCCTTCTTTTTTTTACTCCTATAATTTTCCTTTTTTTCCCTTAATTTTCCTTTTATTTCGATTTTTTCTTATAATTTTCCTTTTTTTTTATTTTTTCCACCTATAACTTTTTCCTTCCCATAATTTAATGCTTTTCTTTTCCTCCTTTTCTTTTTTGCTTTTTTTCGAGATTTTCCTCCCTGTTTTCTCTCTTTTACTCTTTTTCTTTTTCTTTTCCTCTTTTCCTCGTTCTTTTCCTTATGTACTTTCCTTCCACTCTCTCCTTTCTTCCTTCCTCTTCTCTTCCCTCTTTACCTTCCTTTCCTTTTCTTCTTTTCATTTCCTTTCTTTCTCTCCCTGTCTTCCTTTCCTCTCATACTCTTCCCTTCTCCTCCCTCTTTTCCTCTCTTCCTCCTCTTCCTTTCTTTATCATATCTGCCCTTTTTCCTCTTTCCCTCCTCCCTTCTTTTCCTCTTTCCCTCTCTCCTCTTCTTCCTCTTTCTTCCCCTCCCTTCCCCTCCCTTCCCCCTTTCCCCTCCGGCGGCCTATACTCGGTTCGCAGCGATCCGGAAGAAACGGACTTAGGCCTATGCGGGAAAGGGAGAAGGAAGGGAGGGAGGGAGAGGAAGGGAGAGAGAGGGGAATAGTTTTTGTTTAGGGTGCTGCAAGGGAGACAAGGGAGGGAGGGGAAGGGAGTGGAAGGAAGGGAGACTTTAAGGGATATGTCAGAGGAGGAGAGTGAGGGAGAGAAGGAATAAGAGGAAGAGGGAGAGAAGGAAAGGAGATGAAAGAAAGGAAGAAAGGGAAGAAAGAGAGAAGGAAGGAGGAAGAAAGGAAGAAAGGAAGAAGAGAGGAAGAGAGAAGAAAGGACGAAGAAAGAGAGGAAAGAGAGAGAAGATAAGGGAGAATAAAGAAGGGAAGAGAGGAAAAGGGAGAGAAGGGAGGAAAGGAAAGAAGGAAGAAAGGAAGGGAGAGAAAGAGACTGAAGATAAGGGAGAAAAAAAGGAGGGAATGAAAGAGAGGGAAAATAAGGGAGATTAAAGGAGAAAGAAAGAAGAAGAAAGAGAATATGGAGAAAAGGAAGAAAGGAAGGAAAAGGGAAATAGAGGAGAGGAAATAAATGGAGAGAAACGGAGTAAATTATGGAGGAAAAAGAGAAATTAACGATGAAGAGAGATTAAGAAGAGAAAGGGAGGAGGAGGAGGAGGAGGAGGAAGAGGAGGAGGAGGAGGTGATAGAGAAGAATGGAGATGGAGT
>NW_026111261.1:257500-260000 GCF_024679095.1 Eriocheir sinensis | reverse complement strand
CCTCTTCCTCCTCCTCCTCCTCCTCCTCCTCCTCCTCCTCTTCCTTCTTCCTCCAGAGTCTCATCCTATAATTTCACATTTTCTAAGTCACTCCCTAAAGAAAACGGGGTGTAGATCCCGTTTTCTTTAAAGTAGTTTCCCATTTTCTTCTATGACGTGAGATTGTGAGTTGCCATTGCTGTTACTGTTGTTATTATTATTATTATTATTATTATTATTATTATTATTATTATTATTATTATTATTATTATCATTGTTATTGTTTTTAATGTCGTTTTTTTTTGTCTTTCCAGGTATGTGTTGAACCGTATGACGTCATCTGGTAGAGAAGTCGAGGTGCGTTTTCTTTATCTCCGTTTTCTTTGTTATTGGTAATTTTTCAGGGGAAACTTCAGAATTATCCAAAAAAGTGATATTTTTTCCATTTTTCTTCATTTTTCTTCTTTTCTTCATATTTTTCGCGAGGTTTTCTGATTTTTTTCCGTTTTCAAGATTTACTTTTTTTTCTTTTTCACTTTTCTTTCCTTTTTTCATTTCATTTTTAACTTTTTTCTCCATTTTTTCTTCATTTTTCTTCTTTTCTTCATATTTTCTCGCGAGGTTTTCCAATTTTTTCCCGTTTTCAATATTATCATTTTTCATTTTATTTTTCTTTCCTTTTTTTCATTCAGTTTTAACTCTTTTCCATTTCCTTTTTTTCTTTTCCATTTCTTTTCTTTCATTTTTTTCGCTCCGTTTTCTAATTTTTTCCCGTTTTCAATATTATAATTTTTTCATTTTATTTTTTTCATTTTTTCATTCAACTTTAACTTTTTCTCCATTTCCTTTTTTTTCTTTTTTCCATTACTTTTCTTTCATTTTTTTTTTTTTTTTTTTTAATTTTTATTTTTTTTTTTTGTTTTTTTTTTTTTTTTTTTTCAATTTTAACTCTTTTCCATTTCCTTTTTTTCTTTTCCATTTCTTTTCTTTCATTTTTCGCTGCATCTTCTAATTTTTTCCCGTTTTCAATATTATCATTTTTCATTTTATTTTTCTTTCCTTTTTTTCATTCAATTTTAACTCTTTTCCATTTCCTCTTTTCTTTTTTTCATTTTTTACATTTTTTTCGCTGCGTTTTCTAATTATTTTTCTGTTTTCAATTTAAAGTTTTTTCCTCCATATTTTTTTTGCTTCTTAAAATATATACAAACACTGATTTATTTTTGTCGTCCATGTTTTAATATTATAAGGAAGAAAAAAAGTTCATAATGAGAGAGAGGGTTTCGATATTGCCATGGGAAAAAGTAAAATAAGCAAAATGTTGGTTTATTGTCAAGGTTGTCAGGTGGTAATGGTGGAGGAGGTGGAGGAGGAGGAGGAGGTGAAAGTGGAGATAATTTGAAGGAGGAGAGAACTGGGAGATGCTTGATGGAGGAGGAGGAGGAGGAGGAGGAGGCACAAAAAAGTTATACAGTAATAAAAAAAAATAAGAGGAAGAAGAAAGAGAGATAGTAAAAATATACGTTAAAGAAAGGAAGAGAGAAAGAAGGAGAAATAAATGAGAAATAAAGGAGAAAGAGAAACAGGATAAAAAATAATGATGAATAGAGATACAAAGAGGAAGGAAAGGGAAGGGAAGGGAAGAGAAGGGAAGATAAAGGAAAGAAAGGGAAGAGATGGGAAGGAAAGAGAAGGAAAGGGGAAGGAATGGGAAGGGAAGAGAAGGGAAGGGGAAGGAATGGGAAGGGAAGAGAAGGGAAGAGAAAGGAAGAGGAGGGAAGGGAAGGGATGAGGAGGGAAGGGAAGGGAAAGGAAGGGAAAGGAAGGGAACGGAAGGGAAGGGAACATAGTAATATATATTGATAAATGGAGGAGGAGGAGGAGGAGGAAGAGGAAGACGAAGAAATAGAAAAAAAAGAAAGGAAGGAGAATAATATAAATAATGAATGAAGAAGAGAAGGAGAAAATGATGATAAAGTTTTTTGTCTTTTCCTTTTCTTTTCCTCTTTTTCTTCTCCTTTCATTTATTTTTTCCTCCATTTTTCTTCCCTTTTATTTCCTTTCTTTGTTTCTTTTCCTTTTTTTCATTTTTTTCTTTCTCATTCATGTTGCTTATTTTCTTTTCCTTCCCTTCCCTTCCTTTCCCTTCCCTTTCCTTTCCTTCCCTTCCCTTTCTTTTCCCGTTCCATTTTCTTCCTTCAATTCCTCATGTTCCTTCCTTCCTTCCCTTCCTTCCTTCCCTTCCTTTCCTTCCTTCCTTTCCTTCCTTCCTTTCCTCCCTTCCCTTCCTTTCCTTCCATCCCTTTCCTTCCTTCCTTTCCCATCCTTCCTTCCTTTCCTCCTCTTCCTTCCTTCCCTTCCTTCATCCTTCCTTCCCTTTCCTTACCTTCCCTTCCCTTTCCATTCCCTCATTTTCCCTTCCCTTCCCTTCCTTTCCCTTTCCTTCCCTTTCCTCCTCTTCCCTTCCCTTCCCTTTCCTTCCCTTCCCTTCCCTTCCTCTCCTTTCCCTTCCCTTCCCTTC
>NW_026111261.1:232500-235000 GCF_024679095.1 Eriocheir sinensis | reverse complement strand
GCAAGAGGAAGAGGAAAGAGGAAGGTAAGAGGAAAGGAGGAGGAGGAGGAGGAGGAGGAGGAAGTGGAAAAAGATACAGAATAGGTCGACAAAAGGGAAGACAAAGAGGAGGATCTAGAGTATTCAAGAGGAAGAGGAAATCAAGAGGAAAACAAAGGCAAGAGTACACTTTAAATAAGAAACAAAAAATGAAAGGAAAAGAAAGTAAAGTAAGAGGAGTAAGAGGAAATGAAGAGGAGGATCAAGAGTATTCAAGAGTAAGAGGAAGCCAAGAGGAAGACAAAAACAAGAGTACACGTTGAATAAGAAACAAAAGATAAAAGGTAAAGAAAGTAAAGTAAGATAAAGTAAGAGGAAATAAAGAGGAAGATTAAGAGGTGTTAGTTAAAGAATCAAGAGGCAGATAAAGAGATTCAAGAGGACAACAAAACTACCGCATTGGAAGTAGAAGGCTTAGCAAGTTTGACATAATAAAGAGGAATCAAGAGGAATTAATGAGTATAAGAGGAAGAGTTGGAAAGAAAAGGAAGAAAAATGAAAACAAAGAAGAGGGTTATGGGATTCAAGAGGAAATCAAGAGGACGAGGAAAAAAAGAAGAAGAAAGACGAATCAGATGAAGTAAACAAACGACAAGAGGATCACAAAGAGGAGGGCTACGGGGCTCAAGAGGAGTCAAGAGGAATCAAGAGGAACCAAGAGGAACCAAGAGGAAGAAGAGGAAAATAAAAGATTTGTAACGAATCAAGTGAATAAGCAAACAAACAACAAGAGGATCACAAAGAGGAGGGTTATGGGGTTCAAGAGGAGTCAAGAGGAATCAAGAGGAACCAAGAGGAACTAAGAGGAAGAAAAAAGAAGTAAAAGACGAAACAGCAAGAGGATCACAAAGAGGAGGGTTACGAGGCTCAAGAGGAAGTCAAGAGGATTCAAGAGGAACCAAGAGGAAGAGGAGTACATCTTGGGTAAATAAGATAGGGGAGACTAGTATTGTCTGCCCCACGCTAAGACAGATGCGTTTTATGGTTCTCCCCCCCCCCCCTCCTCTTCCTCTTCCTCCCTTCTCCCTTTCTCTCCCTTCCTATCTCCCTTTTATCCCTTTTCCTCCCTTCCGATCATCTTCCCTTTCTCCCTTTATGTAATTCCTTCCTCTTTCTCTCTTTCTCCATTCCCATCTCCCTTCTCCCTTTCTCTCCCTTCCTATCTCCCTTTTATCCCTTTTCCTCCCTTCCTATCATCTTCCTTTTCTCCCTTTCTCTATGTAATTTCTTCCTCTCTCTCTTTCTCTCCCTCTCTCTCCATTCCCATCTCCCTTCCTATCTCCCTTTTATCCCTTTTCCTCCTTATCATCTCCCTTTTCTCCCTTTCTCTATATAATTCCTTCCTCTTCCTCGCTTTCTCTCTCCCTCTCTTTCTCCATTCCTATCTCCCTTCTCCCTTTTCTTCCTTCCTCTCCCTTCTTCTCCCTTCCTCCTCTTCCTCCCTTCTCCTCTTTCTTCTCTTCTTCCTAAATCCCTTCTCCCTTTTCCTCCCTTTCTCTGTTTCCTCCCTTTTTTTTATCACTCTCCCTTCCTTTACTTCCTCCCTCTCCCTCCCTCCCTCCCTCCCTCTCTTCCTTATTGTTGTCTGGAGAGAGGCGTGGCAAGAGAGAGAGAGAGAGAGAGAGAGAGAGAGAGAGAATATGGGGGTAGGGGGAGAAGCAAATAGGTACTTCAATTTCTCTCTCTCTCTCTCTCTCTCTCTCTCTCTCTCTCTCTCTCTCTCTCTCTCTCTCTCTCTCTCTCTCTCTCTCTCTCTTGTCATTCAAAGAAAATTTATAACTGTGTCATCATTTACTCCTGCTGGAAATGGTAATATCAGATACTCACGCATATAGTAGTAGTAGTAGTAGTAGTAGTAGTAGTAGTAGTAGTAGTAGTAGTAGTGGTGGTGGTGTTTTCCTTCCAACTTTCCTTCCATTCCTTTTGTTTTGTTTTTAATCCTTTCTTTTATTTTTTCATTCTTAATTTCCTCTTCTAATTATATCCCTTTCTCTCCTTTCTTTTCTCTTATTCTCGTTTATTTCTTTCTCTCTTCTTCTCTTCCCTCATCTCCTTCCTTTCCTCTCCTTCCTCTCTTACTTTCTATCTTCTTCGTTTCACCTCTTCTTCCTATCTTCGTTTCTCTGTTTTCCATTTTCCTTCCTTCGTTTCATTTTTTTCCTTTCCTCTTTTTATTTCTTTCCCTTTCAGCCTTTTCCTTTTTGCCTTTTCCTTTCTTCCTTTACTTCTCTTCCTTTCTTCCTTTCCTTCCTTTCCTCCCTTATCCTTCTTTTCCTCCCTTCCTTCCTTTCCTTCTTTTCCCCCTTCGTAAAAAAGTAATTTCCTCAAATATTTTAAAATCTCAGGTCAAGTTTTTTTTCTTTCAAATTATTTTTTTTATTGTGGATTTACTTAATAATTAAACTGATAAACAGCTTTCTCTCTCTCTCTCTCTCTCTCTCTCTCTCTCTCTCTCTCTCTC
>NW_026111261.1:225000-227500 GCF_024679095.1 Eriocheir sinensis | reverse complement strand
TTGTAGAAGTAGTAGTAGTTGTAGTAGTAGTAGTAGTAGTAGTAGTAGTAGTAGTAGTAGTAGTAGTAGTTATGCTTTTTTGTTTAATATTTTGTTTTCTTTTTTCTTTCCTTCTCTCTCTCTCTCTCTCTCTCTCTCTCTCTCTCTCTCTCTCTCATTTTCTTTATTCGTTAATTCTCTTCTCTTTTTATGATCACAGTTATCTCCTCCTCCTCCTCCTCCTCCTCCTCCTCTTCCTCCTCCTCCTCCTCCTCTTCCTCGTGCTCTTCCTGTTCCACTTTCCCCACCTTGGCCATCATATAAATCTACGAGAGAGAGAGAGAGAGAGAGAGAGAGAGAGAGAGAGAGAGAGAGAGAGAGAGAGAGGGGACAGGAAATTACTACTTAAATTATATATAAAAAAATAGAGGAAGGAAATAAAGAAAAAGGAAAACATGTACAAAAGAGATTAATAAAATGAGAAAATTAGAGAAAAAAAAGAAAAAAAACATTAAATAACAAAATAATGAAAACTAAAACACAAAAAAGAGACAAAAATAAAAGTGAGAGAGAAATAAAGAAAAAAAAGAAAAGAGAGAGAGAGAGAGAGAGAGAGAGAGAGAGAGAGAGAGAGAGAGAGAGAGAGAGAGAGAGAGAGAGAGAGAGAGAGAGAGAGAGAGAGAGAGAGAGAATGGAAGAATTTAAAAGTTGCAGATAACAATGAAAACGAGAGAGAAAGAAAAAGAAAGAAAGAAAGAAAAAAGAAAGCGAAAGAATTTTAAAGCTAGAAATGAAAATAAAAACGCGAAAGAGAGAGAAAGAAAGAAAGAAAGAAAGAAAGAAAGAAAAGCGAATGAATTTTAAAGTTAGAGATAAAATTGAAAACGCGAGAGAAAGAAAGAAAGAAAGAAAGAAAGAAAGAAAGAAAGAAAGAAAAGCGAAAAAAAATTTAAGTTATCGATAAAAAAAAACATAAGAGAGAAAGAAACAAAGAAAGAAAGAAAGAAAAAAAAAGAAAGAAAGCGAGAATTTTAAAGTTATCGATAAAAATAATAAAACGCAAGAGAGAAAGAAACAAAGAAAGCTAGAAAGAAAGAAAAAAGAAAGAAAAGCGAAAAAAATTTAAAGTTATTGATAAAAACTAAAAAACGCGAGAGAGAAAGAAAGAAAAAAAGAAAGAAAGCGAGAATTTTAAAGTTATCGATAAAAATTCATGCATATGCTTTTGGCCCATCGAGAAATAAAGCTTCGCTATCTATAATTGGGATCAGACCCCCATTACGGCGAGAGAAAACGGGGATTACATAGAAAACGAGGCATAGAAAACGGGAAGTAGGTTGAAACACAAAAAATGAGGAAGAGGAGGAAGAAGAGGGAGAAGAAGAACAAGGAAAAAAGAGAGAAAATGAAGGAGGAAGAAGCAGAATAAGAATAAGAATAAGTATGATAATATGGAGAAGAAAAGGAAGGAGGAGAAGAAGAAGAAGAGGAAGAGGAAGATGAGAGAATGAGAAGGAGGGGGAGAGTGTGGAGGAAGAAGAAGAGGAGGAGGAAAAGGGTTAGTAACTTGAGAGCGATGATAAGTAAGCCGTGTTATAAACATTCGAATCTGTCACGTGACCTCAACTCATCACATTTCCTTTATGTTTTATTTTATCGAGTTTAGATAAACATAACTGAGTTGCTCCATTACTGCTGAGTCCAACGGTGCCAACTAAAGTGGTCTCTCGTGAATAAGAGACGAGCTGTGACGGAGAATATACAAGTGTGTAGCGTCACGGCGGACATGTGACTGAGGGAGGGACGCAGCCAATCACAGGAGCCGTAACAAACGCTGCCAAGGCTCCGTCAATAGACTATAGCACTGCACTGCATACTCTAAATGAGGTCTGATTAGAGTTATGAAATTCCTAGTAATTCTGAACTGGGAATTTTCGGGAACAGACTATAGTTAACAAAAAAAAAAGAGTGAAGTTGAATGTAAAGAAAAAAATGGATTATCACAGAGAGAGAGAGAGAGAGAGAGAGAGAGAGAGAGAGAGAGAGAGAGAGAGAGAGAAACAAGAGGATTACAAAGATTAAAAAAAAGAACGAGAGAAAGAAAAAGTAAACAAATGATTGAAAAAAAGAAAAAAAAGAAGAAGGCGATTCGACGAGACTAGGAGGAGGAGGAGGAAGAGGAGGAGGAGGAGGAGGAGGAGGAGGAGGAGGAGGAGGAAGACAAAGGAGGAAAGGGAATAACTGATTTCATCTACCCTGCCTTTCTCTCTCTCTCTCTCTTATCTTACATATATGAGACTTAAGGGAATGATAATATGTCACTTTATCTACGAACACACACACACACACACACACACACACACACACACACACACACACACACACACGTACACGTTCTCGTTATGTGTCTCTATATGTCAAAATTATCACTGTCTTTGTTGCACACACACACACACACACACACACACACACACAAGCACGCGCACACACACACACACACACACACACACACACACACACA
>NW_026111261.1:217500-222500 GCF_024679095.1 Eriocheir sinensis | reverse complement strand
ACACGCAAAAAAAAATAAAACAAAAAATGGAAAGAAAAATGGCAAAACAAGCAAAAAACAAAACAAAAAATAGAAAGAAAAATAAATGAATTTCCCCTAAAAAAGATTACAACACGGACATAGAAAACGGGAAAAGGGCGCAACAAAAAATGGGATTTGGCTTGTTGGTTCTGTGTATAATTTACCATCGTAGAAAACGCGACGCGAAGGGGAGAGACTGTGATAAATTGCCGGGAGAGAGAGAGAGAGAGAGAGAGAGAGAGAGAGAGAGAGAGAGTAGGAATACGTGAGAAAATAATATAAAGTAAGGAAAAAGAATAAAGAGGAGGAGAAAAGAGGAAATATGAAAAGGGAAAAGAATGAAAAGAATGAAAACGGAAGGAAGGAAGGAAGGAAGAAGAGAAGGAAGGAAGGAAGAAGAGAAGAAAGGAAGGAAGGAACGAAGGAAGGAAAAATGAAAGAGGAAAAGAAAAAAGGAGAGCTACAGAATAAGAAAGAGAGAGAGAGAGAGAGAGAGAGAGAGAGAGAGAGAGAGAGAGAGAGAGAGATAGCGCGGTATGAGGAATATAAAAGAATGTAGAAATAAACAATAAAATTAAATAACATGCAATGAGAGAGAGAGAGAGAGAGAGAGAGAGAGAGAGAGAGAGAGAAGGAATTAAAAAGGGGTTACAAGAGTGAGAGATAGAGATAAATGTGTCCAACGAGAGAGAGAGAGAGAGAGAGAGAGAGAGAGAGAGAGAGAGAGAGAGAGAGAGAGAGAGAGTAATTTCGCTATTTTTTCTTTACAAACTACTACGCAACTTTTGAATTAGAAGAAGTACATAAGGAACTAAATTGCGCTTAGTTATATAAATTAAGACTCAAATTAGTAAAGTTATCCCTGTGGCAACCCCGTTCTCTTCATTATTATTATTATTATTATTATTATTATTATTATTATTATTATTATTATTATTATTACTTCTGTGTTCTCAAGGAATGTAAATTTATATATTCCTAATTAAAGAAAGAAAGAAGTACTAATTGAATATGCAATGAGAGAGAGAGAGAGAGAGAGAGAGAGAGAGAGAGAGAGAGAGAGAGAGAGAGAGAGAGAGAATAAAGAAAGCCAAGCACCAGAAGGGGAGGGAAAGAGAGAAAGAGAAAGAGTGAGTGAGAGAGAGAGAAAGTGAGATAGGAATTAATGGATGTAGATAAATAGGGTTAGAGAAATAATTGTTTAGAGAGAGAGAGAGAGAGAGAGAGAGAGAGAGAGAGAGAGAGAGAGAGAGAGAATATTAAAACAAAATGAAAGTAAAAAGCGAAAGGAATTAACCGTAGACTTTATTTTTATTTTTTCTCCCTTTATTTCCTGTTTTTTATTTTCCTTTTCTCCCTCAAATTTTTCCTTTTATTTTTCCTTCTTTTTACCCCCTATTTTTCCTGTTATTTTGTTTTTTTATTTTTCTTCTTTCCTTCCTCTCTTCTTTTCTTTTTTTTCCCCGTTTATTTTTTCCTGGTATTTTTTTCCTTCTCTTTCTTTCCACGTTTTTTTATTTCTTTTTATTTTCCCTATTTTAATTTTTCCCTTTTATCATTGTGCTTGTTTCCTTTTTTTCCTTATTTTTTTCCTTATTATTTTCCATATTTTCCCTATTTTCCTTATTTTTCTTTATTATTTTCCTTATTTTTTTCTTATTTAATCCTGATTTTCCTTTTGTTTGTTTCTTTCGTTGATTTGGAAAAAGAAAAAAAGAGGAAAAGGAAGAAAAAGTTAAAATAAACGCGTGATTTCTTTTCTTTTTTCTTCTTTTTTCTTTGTTTTAATTTTTATTCCTATTTTCGACTTGGGTGTTTTCTTTTTTTCTTGTTTTGCTTTTTTCCTTTTTTTCTGATTCATATTTTCCTTCTCCCCTTAATTCTCTTTTCCTCTTTTTTTCCTTATTTCACCTTCGTATTTTTGTCTATTAATACTATACCCCTTTTATCATACTTCCTCTCTTCTCTGTCTTCATCTTTCATTCACAAAGGAAGAGAGAGAGAGAGAGAGAGAGAGAGAGAGAGAGAGAGACGAGAGAGACGAGAGGAGGAAAAAAAAAATAATAAATAAAAAGATATATATTCCAATGATCGTCTCTTCGGAAAATGTTTTTGTTGTAATTATGCAAATGAGTCTATGTTGATTTAAATATGTAACAGCTCTTGTGTGTGTGCGTATGTGTGTGTGTGTGTGTGTGTGTGTGTGTGTGTGTGTGTGTGTGTGTGTGTGTGTGTTTATGTACGTTTAAATTCTAACACCTCTTTTTTCTTCTGTTTCCAGGTATGTGTGTACGTGTGAAATCGGGCTTCGTGTAGACCTGTGTACGTTTCTGCTTGTGTGTGTGTGTGTGTGTGTGTGTACGGGAACAGCAATGGTGAGTATTATTATGTGTATGTATTTACACACACACACACACACACACACACACACACACACACACACACACACACGTAAACAGACACATATGAAACTTTACTTAACTCAATGAACAGACAAACTAACACACACACACACACACACACACACACACACACACACACACACACACCACAGACACACAGACACACAGACAAATTAATAGAAAGTCATTTGATTTTATTGGAATTTTATGCTGCGCGATGTACAGAAAATTGCGATTATCCAGAAATTATGTCCAGAAGTATACGACGAGGCGAGTACACGGACAGACAGACAGACAGACAGACAGCTAGAGTGACAGACAGAGAGACAGATAGACAGACGGACAGACAGACAGACAGACAGACAGACAGACAGCTAGAGCCAAGGAATATAGAGAGAAGAAAAAAAGGTAGTGAAAAGAGACAGAAAAGAAACAGAAAGAAAACAGAGAAGAGAGAGAGAAAAAAAGAAAAAAAAGGAAAAAAAAAAAGAAACAGAGACAGACAAACAGAGATAGATTAACAGACAGACAGACAGACAGACGGGGGATCTATAGACGTAGAAAGAGGCGGGAAAAACACTATCAGGTTGAGAAACAGAACAGAGAGAAAGAAAGAAAACAGGAAAACAAACATTAAAGAAACAGACAGACAAACAGGGATAGATTAACAGACAGACAGACAGACAGACAGACAGACGTAGAAAGAGACGGGAAAAACACTATCAGGTTGAGAAACAGAACAGAGAGAAGGTAAGAAAACAGGAAAACAAACATTACAGAAACAGAGACAGACAAACAGGGATAGATTAACAGACAGACAGACAGACAGACAGACGTAGAAAGAGACGGGAAAAACACTATCAGGTTGAGAAACAGAACAGAGAGAAGGAAAGAAAACAGGAAAACAAACATTAAAGAAACAGAGACAGACAAACAGGGATAGATTAACAGACAGACAGACAGACGTAGAAAAAGACGGGAAAAACACTATCAGGTTGAGAAACAGAACAGAGAGAAAGAAAGAAAACAGGAAAACAAACATTAAAGAAACAGAGACAGACAAACAGGGATAGATTAACAGACAGACAGACAGACAGACAGGTTCAGGTCGGGTCGGGGGACAGGTGTGGGATCCATTTTTGGCCCTCTAATTAAAGGTGTGTCCCGCCCCGCCTGATTAGCTCCATCTTCACACCTGGGCGACTGTTCCAATATAAATGTTAAACCGGTTTTAATACGTGGGCAAAGAATCTGTCTATCTGTGTGTCTGTGTGTGTGTGTGTGTGTGTGTGTGTGTGTGTGTGTGTGTGTGTGTGTGTGTGTGTTTTCTAATTCGTCAGGGAAGGGAACAGAAAGGAAAATGGAGATATGATAAAGAAGAAAAAAACATAATTAAGATATATGGAGAGAGAGAGAGAGAGAGAGAGAGAGAGAGAGAGAGAGAGAGAGAGAGAGAGAGAGATGGAAAGAAAAGTTATACAAGAAAGAGGAAAAGGAAGAGAAGAGAGGAAATAAAAGATAAAATGAAGGAAAACTATTAAGAAAAATGAAGGAAGGAGGAAAGGAAGGGAAAGGAAGAAGGAGAAATGAATGAAAAGACAAAGAAATGAGATAAAGAAAGGGAGAAGTGAAAGGAGGAAAAGGAAAAGAATAGAGGAGATAAAAGATGAAAGAAGGAAAATAAACTAGAAAAATAGAAGAAAGGAGGAAGGGGAGGAAAAGGAAGACAGGAAAATGAATGGAAAGACGAAGAAAAAGAGATAACGAGAGAGAGAGAGAGAGAGAGAGAGAGAGAGAGAGAGAGAGAGAGAGAGAGAGAGAGAAGGGAAGAAATTAAGGGACAGGAATGGAATAAGAGAAAATAAAGAGAAAAGGAGGAAAAATAAATAAAGAACTAATAGAAAAAGATGGAAAAAAAAGGAGAAAAACAAGAAAAAAGGAAGCAAATACAACAGAAAAAAAAGAAAAAAAAGATTATAGATGAATGAATGACGAGAGAGAGAGAGAGAGAGAGAGAGAGAGAGAGAGAGAGAGAGAGAGAGAAAAGAAGAGAGAGAGAGAAAGAGTCTCTCTCTCTCTCTCTCTCTCTCTCTCTCTCTCACCATACACACTTTCTCTCCTATCTCTAACACAGCCTGCTCAAAGAGAGATATCTCACTCGCTCACTCACCCATCCCTCCCCTCAAATTATGCCTGTGAGAGAGAGAGAGAGAGAGACAAGCATCTTTCTTACGCCAAACCAAACATTTAAATGCATGAACCTTCTCTCTCTCTCTCTCTCTCTCTCAAGGTATTTTTGGATTGATGAAAGGAAATTTATGTAGATGTATGGAGAGAGAGAGAGAGAGAGAGAGAGAGAGAGAGAGAGAGAGAGAGAGAGAGGGGTCACTTAGCAACAAGTAAACACAAAGAAAATTAAAGAAAGTAAGAAAATGTCAATAAAACTTAAATTTTCCTCATTTTTTCCTTTTCTTTTTCCTATCTTTTCTTTTTCCTCCCTTTCCTCTTTTCCTCTTTTCCCTTCCCTTTATTTTTTCCCTATTTTCCTCCCCCTTTCCTCCTCCACTTTCTAATCTC
>NW_026111261.1:202500-207500 GCF_024679095.1 Eriocheir sinensis | reverse complement strand
AGATTTTTTTTATGATTTTTATTTTATTTTATTTTCCTCTTTTACTTTATTTTCCTTTTTTTTCCTTTTCTTCTTTTTCTTCTTCTCTTCCTCCTCCTAATCTTCCTCCTATTCCTCCAATCAGATGAAAGCAATCCTCTCTCTCTCCTAAAAGGTTAAGAGTCATGCTTTTTGTCACGAATTATCTTTTCTTTTTTTTTTCTTTTTTTCTTTTTTCTTGGTCCCCTCGCGTGTCTTAGTTTTTTCTTCTTTTTCTTTTTCTTTTTCTTTTCCTTCAAGGTTCGTCACGCATGTTTCTTAAGACCTAATTATTTTCTTCGTCTTTTTCTTCTTACTTTTAATATTGTCAGTTATTTTTCTTTTTTTTATTTACTACTACTACTACTACTACTACTACTACTACTACTACTACACACACACACACACACACACACTTCCCATTTCACGAATTTTCAACTTTTCTTATATTTTCACATTTTTCTTCGATTTTCTTCCTTTCCTTTTTTTCTCGCCTTCTTTTCTTCAAACAAACACACAAACAAACAAACGAACAAACACACACATTCCCTATCCATCCAAATCTCACTTTCCCATTTCACGAATTTTTCCACTTTTTTCCATTTTTTTTTTTCGATTTTCTTCCTGTCTTCTTCTTTTCTTCCTTCTTCTTTTTCTTCCTCTTTCCTACCTGGCCGGGAAAAGGAAGAAGCAGGTAATGGAAGCTCTTCCTGCGAGACTCCAGGAGGAAGGAAGGGATGTAGGGAAGGAGGAAGGAAGAGGAGGAGGAGGAGGAGGAGGAGGAGGAGGAGGAGGAGGAGGAGGAGGAGGCTTTAGGATGTAGGAAAGGCCAAAGTGGAGAGGTTTCGGGGGAGGAGGAGGAAGAGGAAGAATAAGAAGAAGACGAAGAAGAAAAAGAAGAAGAAAAATGAAAAAGAGAAAGAAGAGATTAAAAGATACGTGAAAATAGAGAGAGAGAGAGAGAGAGAGAGAGAGAGAGAGAGAGAGAGAGAGAGAGAGAGAGAGAGAGAGAGAGAGAGAGAGAGAGAGAGATCAAGTTGCTCTCTTATTGTGACAACGTTGAACAGAAGCGATTTTTATTGTGTGGACGAGAGAGAGAGAGAGAGAGAGAGAGAGAGAGAGAGAGAGAGAGAGAGAGAGAGAGAGAGAACAAATGGACAAAAAATTATAAGAGCGTTGTTTGTGTTTTCATGTGTACTTACCGTGTGTGTGTGTGTGTGTGTGTGTGTGTGTGTGTGCGCGCGGCGTAAGAGCATTTGGGTATTAAGAACCGAGCTTTCATATGTACATTTGTGTGTCTGTGTGTGTGTGTGTGCGTGTGTGTGTGTGTGTGTGTGTGTTGGCTTTATGTGTCATCTATAATGCACACACGAATACAAGGACACACACACACACACACACAAGGAAAGTGAATTTGTAACTTTATACATTGCAACAATTTTCTGATAGTGTTAGTAGTGGCAGTTGTAGTAGTAGTAGTAGTAGTAGTAGTAGAAATAGTAGTAGTAGTGGTAGTAGTAGTAGTAGTAGTAGTAGTAGTAGTTGTTGTAGTAGTAGTAGTAGTAGTAGTAGTGGTAGAAACAATAGTAGAAATAGTGGTAGTAGTAGTTGTAGGAGGGGGAAGAAGAGGAGGAGGAGAAGGAGGAGGAGGAAGAGGAAGTGGAAGAGGAGGAAGAGGAAGAGGAAGAGGAGGAGGAGGAGGAGGAACATGTTGTGGTCGAGTTGCCAGGTTGTAATTTTAGTTCCCCAATTATTCTACGTGGCAATATTACTTAACTTTTCCTCCTCCTCCTCCTCCTCTTCCTCCTCCTCCTCCTCCTCCTCCTCCTCCTCCTCCTCCTCTCGTGAATACAAGGGTTATTTTAACACTAGAATGAATGTGAATGTTCGACTAAATGACCTTTCTTGATTAAATGGAAGAGGAGGAAGAAGAAGAGGAGGAGGAAGAGGAAGAGGAGGAGGAGGAGGAGGAGGAGGAGGAAGAGGAGGAGGAGGGTAGGAGGTAAATAGCAAGAGGAAGGAAGAACAGAGGAAAGAGAAGTAGTTAGAGAGAGAGAGAGAGAGAGAGAGAGAGAGAGAGAGAGAGAGAGAGAGAGAGAGAGAGAGAGAGAGAGAGAGAGAGAGAGAAATATAATGGAAGCAGAAAAATGGAATAAATGTGAGCAAGAAATTAATGATGATAAAAAAAAAATTAAAGAAAAAGAAAAAAAAGAAACAGTATAAATGAAAATGAGGTAAGAAAAATAAAGGAAAAAGGACATAGAAATGAAAAGGAAAAGAAGGGAAAATGAAGAAGAGGAAGAAGGAAAACGAAGGAAAATAATAACTGGAAGAAAGGAAAAGATTGAAAAATGATGATAAAGGGGAGCAAAAGAGGAAGAAAATAAAGAAAATAACTGGAATAAAGAAATGAAAAGGAGAAAAATATTGCAGAGGGAGGAAAAGAGAAGAAGAAAAGAAGAAAAGAGAAGGAAGAAAAGAGAGGAAAAGAACGAGAAAAAAGAAAGAAAATTAATTGAAGAAAAAATGAAAAGAAGAAAATATTGAAGAGGGAGGAAAAGAAGACAAAGGAAAAGGAAGATATAAAAAAAATAATTAATGTAAGAAAGAAATGAAAAGAAGGAAAATATATAGACGTAAAGGAAAAGAAGAAAAGGAAAGGAAAAGGAAAATAGGAAAATAAAGAAGGATAAAAAAAACCCAGCGAGAATGACAATTAAGAAATGAAAAAAATGTCCAAAATAATAAAAAGAAACAAAATAATATGAAAAAGAAACACACTAGTTACCCATTTTAATCTTGCACGACCGGCTTCCATTTTCTTTTCAAACTCGTGAAAAATATATTAGTGCCCCTCGTCAATCATTTTTTCTGGATATTTTTTCAACCTTCTTCTTTCCCTCTCTGTCTGTCTATTTATATTTCATTGTTTTTTTTCTTTTTCTTTTCCCTTTTCAATCTTTTCCTTTCCTGCACGGCTCCCATTTTCTTTTCAAACTCGTGGAAAATAGATTAGTGCCCCCTCGACACTAACATTTTTTTCCCGGCATTTTTTCAACCTATTCTCTCTCTCTCTCTATTTGTCTATCTTTTTTTAACCTATTCTCTCTTCCTTCTCTCTCTATCTGTCTATCTATCTATCTATCTGTCTATTTATCTATCTTTTTTTTTCAACCTTTTCTCTCCTTCTCTCTCTATCTATCTATCTATCTGTCTATCATTTTTTCCTGTTTTATTTTATTTTTGTTGTTTTCATTTCTTGCAGTTTTTTTCTTTCTTTTCATTTTTCTCGGTTTCCTTTTTTTCTCTCATTTTTGTTGATTTTTCTTTAATATTTTTCTATGTCTATCTGTCTATCTATCTCGACTTACCAATCTTTTTATCTATCTGTCTATCCCTCTTTATTTATTTGTTTTTCTTTTCTTAGTAATTCCACCTTTTATCATATTTTCTTTATTTACTTTCTTATTTTCTTTAATTTCATCTACCTACTTTTTTCTAACTATCTCTGTATCTACTTATCCATCCATCTATCTATCTATCAATCTATCTATCTATCTATCTATCTATATATCTTCATCGACAGAGGAAAACAAAACAATCTTAAAACTACTCAATAGAATAACTTTTAAATACCCCTAATAATGTAATAATAAGTAGTAATAATAATAATAATAAAATCTAATAATAATAATAAGAAGAAGAAGAACAACCTATATTATCTGTACCCAAGGATTTAGAGAGACAGAAAACTTAACGCCCAGACGAAGCAGATTTTCAGGATACATTTGCATTCCTGGGAAAATTCGTAGACGGTGAGGTGATGGCGTTCAGGTAATTTGAATCTATTGAAGGGATTATTAGCAGCTGTGAGACGGATGAAGGGAAGGGAAGGGAAGGGAGGAGAAGGGAAGGGAAGGGAAGGGAAGGGAAGGAAAGGGGGGAGAAGGGAAGGGAAGGGAAGGCAAGGGATGGGAAGAGGAGAGAAAAGAAGGGAAGGGAAGGGACGAGAGAGAGAGAGAGAGAGAGAGAGAGAGAGAGAGAGAGAGAGAGAGAGAGAGAGAGAGAGAGAGAGAGAGAGAGTTGGGTATAAGTAGAAAGTAGAAAGGAAATACAGAAGAGTTGATGAGGAAAGTTAAAAAAAGAAGAGAAAGGAAAATATTAAAAAAGGAAAATAACGAAAAAGGAAAGACTTCGAAAAAAAAAATAAAAAAAATCATTGGTTGACGAATTGAAAAATATATAAACACCTTTTTTTTCACAGTAAAGAAAAACAACCACGAAAACAACACCAACAAAAAAAACAATAAAATCCCTTGTGTATCCCCGCATAGAAAACGAGAGTAAAGTACATCCCCCCCCGTTTTCTTTTCAGGCGAACAAAAGAAGGGTAGACGATACTAGATAATGCATCATCGACAGAAAGAAATCGAGAATCCCTGTGTCAAAGAAAATGGGATGAGGAAGGAAGTCCATTTTCTATCTAGCTCCGCACAAAAGAAAATGGAGGAGTTTTAGGGGGAACTTGTGTATGGTGTGAGTGAGTGTTTTTTTATTTTTTTTATTTGGTTATTTTATTTTTTTATTTTTTAGTGGGATAGGAGAGGAGATGGGAAAGAGAGAAAGAGAGAGAGTGCTTCCTCCTCCTCCTCCTCCTCCTCCTCCTCCTCCTCTTGTTTTTCCTCTTCTTCCTCCTCCTCATCCTACTTCTCTTTTTCCTTCCTCTTCTTCCTCTTCTTCCTTTTTCTTCTTTCGATATATTTTCTTCCTTTTAATCCTCCTCCTCCTCCTCCTCCTCCTCTTCCTCTTATTCTTCCTCTTCCTCCTCTTCCTCCTCCTACTTTTCTTTTCCCCTCTCTTCCTTTTCTTCTTCCTTTTCCTCATTTTTTTCTTCATTTTATTCTTCTTCCTCTTCTTCCTTCTCTTCTTCTTCCTCTTCTTCCTTTTTCTTCCCCTCATTCTTTTCCTCCTCCTTCTTTTCT
>NW_026111261.1:185000-190000 GCF_024679095.1 Eriocheir sinensis | reverse complement strand
GAGAGAGAGAGAGAGAGAGAGAGAGAGAGAGAGAAAGAGTATATATGTATCTACGTTTAAATAAGAGAGAGAGAGAGAGAGAGAGAGAGAGAGAGAGAGAGAGAGAGAGAGAGAGAGAGAGAGAGAGAGAGAGAGAGAGAGAGAGAGAGAGAGAGAGAGAGAGAGAGATTACAAAAGAAAACGAGAAAAAATATTAATCTGAAAGCCAAAGAAGAAAATAAAAAAAAATAGGAATAAACAAGGAAAATACTGAACGGGAAAAAGAAGAAAAAAGAAGAAAAAAGAAGAAGAAGAGAGAGAGAGAGAGAGAGAGAGAGAGAGAGAGAGAGAGAGAGAGAGAGAGAGAGAGAGAGAGAGAGAGAGAGAGAGAGAGAGAGAAGGAAACAATTGAACGAAAAGGGAGAGGGAGAGACTGTAAGGGAGAGAAAGGGAGGAGGGAGAAGGGAGAAAACACAGGTCAACAAAGATAGGAAGTTAAGGGAGTTAGAAAAGAAGGGAGAGGAAAGAAAGGGAGGAAACATGGGAATGGACAGGGAGAAAAAAAGGGAGAAAGAAAGGGAGGGAGAGGGAGGAAGAGAAAGGAAAGGGGAAAAGAAAGAGGGAAGGAAAAAGGGAGAAAAAGAGGAAGAGGAAAAGAAATAAAGAGGAAAAGAGAGAGAGAGAGAGAGAGAGAGAGAGAGAGAGAGAGAGAGAGAGAGAGAGAGAGAGAGACAGAAAATAATCAAGCAAAAAAATGAGAAAGAAGGAGAAAGACTAGATAGATAGATAGATAGATAAATAGATAGATAGATAGATAGATAGATAGATAAACGGCGTCCCTATGCATCCTTATGTATCCTATGTATCAATATGTATTCCGGCATTATGTATGTATGTATGTATTTATGTACGTGTCGCCCCCGCGTGTGTGTGTGTGTGTGTGTGTGTGTGTGTGTGTGTGCGTGCGTGTGTAGTCATGTGTATACCTGTGTGTGTGTGTGTGTGTGTGTGTGTGTGTGTGTGTGTGTGTAGTCATGTGTATACCTCTGTGTGCGAATGTGTGTGTGTGTGTGTGTGTGTGTGTGTGTGTGTGTGTGTGTACGTAATTGACGGCATTTACATGGAATTTGCATGAAGCCTCGGAGATGTACACGTGAGAGAGAGAGAGAGAGAGAGAGAGAGAGAGAGAGAGAGAGAGAGAGAGAGAGAGAGAGAGAGAGAGAGAGAGAGAGAGAGAGAGAGAGAGAGAGAGAGAGAGAGAGAGATGTAAAAATGTGAGAGAAAAATATTAGCAAGAAGAGAAAACGAAATATACGTGAGAGAGAGAGAGAGAGAGAGAGAGAGAGAGAGAGAGAGAGAGAGAGAGAGAGAGAGAGAGAGAGAGAGCGAGAGAGAGACAGGACCTTTCTCTTTTTCCCTCTCCCTTTCTTCAAAAATTATTCAAAAGACAAACAAACAAAAAATATATACTCTCTCTCTCTCTCTCTTACACACATTTTTCGTTCTTTTTCTCTTCCATTTCACTTCCATCTTCCTCCTCCTCCTCCTCCTCCTCCTCCTCTTCCTCCTTCTCCTTCACCAAATAAATCTGTTTCAAGTCAACCGAGAGAGAGAGAGAGAGAGAGAGAGAGAGAGAGAGAGAGAGAGAGAGAGAGAGAGAGAGAGAATCTTAAAAAAAAAAACAAATAAAACACACAAACACACGCACAAACACATAAAACAAACAAACAACAAATGAAGATGGCGCCGCTATAAACACTTGTCTGCGCCGTGATGAGCTGGGGCCGACTACCACCCAGGCCCATCAAGCGAGCCTACCTGTGCTATAGGCCTAGACATAAAAAAACACCAAAAAAAACATAGACCCACATCAGTCTCTTCAATACAGCACTATAAAAAAACCATAGCACCCGACCCCGCCTTGTATGAAGAGTAAACACGAGTGAGATTGTCTTGGAGTGATTTGATTTTCCCGCCATTGCCCAATCAGCCACACAAGGTCCAGATGTCACTTATTGTACGATAACTCCCGCCAGCCAAACTATCGTACTCATTGCATTGTCGTACTTTCTGACCGATAACTATAGCCAAAAAAACAGAAAATAGCATTAATGAATAACAGTTTTAACGCTGACTTTAATGTTCTATCGTTGTTTGCGTGGATGCAGCCGTTTTCGGGCGTAAAAATGACAAATGCAGTGTTCAGAGTACGACAATGTGCCAACGCTGTCCTCCACCCACCCCGTATTAATCGCTAAGCATCCAGCGTGTGGCACCTCAATTGAGTTAAGAGGTTATTAGTTTGGTATTTTTTTTTCAATTAAATAAAGAGGGAAATGGAGACAGGAGAAAGAGAGAGAGAGAGAGAGAGAGAGAGAGAGAGAGAGAGAGAGAGAGAGAGAGAGAGAGAGAGAGAGAGAGAGAGAGAGAGAGAGTAAGCAAGCAAAATATGAGAAAGAATAGATAGATAGATAGATACATAGCCTCAGCGCCCCACAGCCCGCCACAATTTTTGCCTTCCCCCGTACACGTGTTGTGGTGGAAGGGTGGAAGGGTGGAAGGGAAGGAAAGGTTGAAAAGTTTCCCACTCAACATCCCCCCCGCTACCACCCCGCTGCCTCACGTACGATGCTTTCCTCTGCCTTTCCAATCAGAGCGCGGGAGGTTGTTTACATTGCTCCTAAACATATCGTACACCCCGACACCAATTATTGTACTTATATCGTATTTCTTTAGCTTCTTATAACACTACATTCACTATATGGAACTTTAAAAGAACGCCACAAAGCACGAAGCGATTGTCTGTGTGGGAAAACTATATATATTTTACTTTCCTATTTCTTGCATTTCCCCGTTTCTTAAATATTACAAGCAAGGCAAGTGTCTCTTTACCGGAGCTACGAGAAAAAGATGTGATTTTTAAATAGTAGCGAAAAGACAGAAAATTTAAACCTACGCCGGATTTGTTTGTCTCTATACCGAAGCTACGAGAAAAAGATTTGATTTTTAAATACTAGCGAAAAGACAGAAAAATTTGAACCTACGCCGTATTTGATAGATAGATAGATAGATAGCCTCACACACACACACACACACACACACACACACACACACACACACACACACACACACATACTTTTCTCCCTACATAACAAGCCAACTAAATAGTAGTAGTAGCAGTAGTAGTAGTAGTAACAGTAGTAGCAGTAGTAGCAGTAGTAGTCGTAGTAGTAGTAGTGGGGCCTAATTTATGGCGGGCCAAATAAGGTGAATCCCAGGTGTGTCGTTAGCAGGTGAGAAATTGAGTTAAAAGATCATCATGGGCTTAACAATGAGAGATGAGGAGGAGGAGGAGGAAGAGGAGGAGGAGGAGGAAGAGGAAGAGGAAGAGGAAACATGGAAACATGGACTAGCAGGCAGCAGAAAGCCTGTTGGCTCTTTACTAGGCTGCCTGCGTTCAGTGATTTAATCAATCCGTTTGCCACAGGAGTGGCTTGCAGGGAAGGATTAAAGCACTTGTGTACCTACTCTTGGGAACGTTCAGTTCACACCCGTTGCAGCAAAGTGGCGATCAATGCGTTTCTTGAAGGAGTTGATGGTCTCTGCGCTAACCACTTCTGCAGGAAGGCTGTTCCAGTGGCGAACAACTCTATTTGAGAAATAACTCCTGCCGATGTCGGTATTGCATCGCTTTGCTTGAATTGTTGTTCCGTTGTTTCTTGTTCTCAGGTTAGTTTGTAGCGTGAAGAGTTTGGAGTGATCAACGTTGCTGAGCTTGTTCAGGTACTTAAAGACTTGTATCATGTCTCCCCGCAGTCGTCTCTTTTCCATCGTGAAGAGGTTGAGTCGCTCGAGTCGGTCTTCATAGGGTTTCGTCCTCAGTGATGGTATCATCTTCGTGGCGCGGCGCTGTACTCTCTCAAGTAATTCAATGTCTTTCCTGCAATTAGGAGACCAGAATTGCACGGCGTATTCCAGGTGGGGCCTTACCAGCGAATTATACAAGGATAACATAACTCCCGGCGTCTTGTATTCGAAGTTCCTCGATATGAACCCAAGCATTGTATTGGCTTTCTTACAGGCGGACTTGCAGTGTTTTGTTTGTTTCAAGTCACTGCTGATGGTGACCCCGAGGTCTCTTTCCTCTTGCACAACATGTAGTGGTTCGCCACCCATGTGGTATATGTGGTTGCTGTTTCTGGATCCGATATGCATTACTTTACATTTGGTAGTGTTGAAGGACATCTGCCATTTTTCTGACCACCGAGTGATCTGGTCCAGGTCTCTGGATAATTTCGCAGTCTGTTGTCGTGAGGGCCTTCCCACCCACCTTTGTGTCGTCGGCAAATTTTGAAAGATTGATTTTAATCCTAGTTCTAGGTCGTTGATATATATGATGAAAAGTATGGGTCCCAGCACTGACCCCTGTGGCACTCCACTTGTGACCGGGAGCCACTGGAGGCCTGTCCGTTGAGTACAACTCGTTGTTTTCTTTCAGTGAGCCAGTCTTTGATCCACGCTGTCAGATCGTCGCCTAATCCCGCCGACTTAAGTTTCTTGAGGAGTCTTTCATGTGGCACTTTGTCAAAGGCTTTCTGAAAGTCTAGATATATAACATCGCTGGGGATATGATTATCCCAGTTTTCATAGATACCTTGGAAGAAGTCCAATAAATTGGTTAAGCATGAGCGCTTGTTCCTGAAACCGTGCTGAGCATCGGAAATGATGTTGTTGTCTTCAAGGAACCTGACGAGTTTGTCTCTGATGATCTTCTCGAGGATTTTTCCCGCCACTGAGGTCAAGCTGATTGGTCTGTAGTTTAGGGCCACACTTTTGTCTCCCTTTTTGTAGATCGGTGTTACGTTCGCTTGTTTCCAGTCTTTCGGGACTTTGTTTTGTTGTAGTGACAGATTGTAGATGGCGGTGAGTGGCTTGAGGATTTGCTGCTTGAGTTCCTTGAGCAGCCTGGGTGACAAGTCGTCGGGTCCGGTAGGAGGAGGAGGAGGAAGAGGAAGAGGAAG
>NW_026111261.1:165000-172500 GCF_024679095.1 Eriocheir sinensis | reverse complement strand
AAAACCCCAAACAGTCACTATAGGTCTTAGAAAATTCATATGTTTCCTTACTAATGAGACTTTCTATACAACAAAGTGAGGTCATTCTTTTTTTATTTATACCATAAGGGACTGGCTATCATGTTTTTGAAGATACCCTAAACTTAACCTAACTTAACCTAACAAAACCCCAAACAGTCACTATAGGTCTTAGAAAATTCATATATGTTTCCTTACTAATGAGACTTTCTATGCAACAAAGTGAGGTCATTCTTTGTTGATTTATACCATAAGGTGCTGGCTATCATGTGTTTGAAGATACCCTAAACTTAACCTAACCTAACAAAACCCCAAACAGTCACTATAGGTCTTGACAGAAAATTCATATATGTTTCCTTACTAATGAGACTTTCTATGCAACAAAGTGAGGTCATTCTTTGTTGATTTATACCATAAGGTGCTGGCTATCATGTGTTTGAAGATACCCTAAACTTAACCTAACAAAACCCCAAACAGTCACTATAGGTCTTGACTCAGAAAATTCATATATGTTTCCTTATTAATGAGACTTTCTATGCAACAAAGTGAGGTCATTCTTTGTTGATTTATACCATAAGGTGCTGGCTATCATGTGTTTGAAGATATCCTAAACTTAACCTAACCTAACCTAACAAAACTCCAAACAGTCACTATAGGTCTTAGAAAATTCATATATGTTTCCTTACTAATGAGACTTTCTATACAACAAAGTGAGGTCATTCTTTGTTGATTTATACCATAAGGTGCTGGCTATCATGTGTTTGAAGATACCCTAAACTTAACCTAACTTAACCTAACAAAACCCCAAACAGTCATTATAGGTCTTAGAAAATTCATATATGTTTCCTTTTCTAATGAGACTTTCTATGCAACAAAGTGAGGTCATTCTTTGTTGATTTATACCATAAGGTGCTGGCTATCATGTGTTTGAAGATACCCTAAACTTAACCTAACCTAACCTAACAAAACCCCAAACAGTCACTATAGGTCTTAGAAAATTCATCTATGTTTCCTTACTAATGAAACTTTCCATACAACAAAATGAGGTCATTCTTTGTTGATTTATACCATAAGGTGCTGGCTATCATGTGTTTGAAGATATCCTAAACTTAACCTAACCTAACCTAACAAAACACCAAACAGTCACTATAGGTCTTGACTCAGAAAATTCATATATGCTTCCCTACTAATGAGACTTTCTATACAACAAAGTGAGGTCATTCTTTGTTGATTTATACCATAAGGTGCTGGCTATCATGTGTTTGAAGATACCCTAAACTTAACCTAACTTAACCTAACAAAACCCAAAAGAGTCACTATAGGTCTTGACTCAGAAAATTCATATATGCTTCCTTACTAATGAGACTTTCTATACAACAAAGTGAGGTCATTCTTTGTTGATTTATACCATAAGGTGCTGGCTATCATGTGTTTGAAGATACCCTAAACTTAACCTAACCTAACCTAACAAAACCCCAAACAGTCACTATAGGTCTTGACTCAGAAAATTCATATATGTTTCCTTACTAATGAGACTTTCTATGCAACAAAGTGAGGTCATTCTTTGTTGATTTATACCATAAGGCGCTGGCTATCATGTGTTTGAAGATACCCTAAACTTAACCTAACCTAACCTAACAAAACCCCAAACAGTCACTATAGGTCTTGACTCAGAAAATTCATATATGTTTCCTTACTAATGAGACTTTCTATACAACAAAGTGAGGTCATTCTTTGTTGATTTATACCATAAGGTGCTGGCTATCATGTGTTTGAAGATACCCTAAACTTAACCTAACAAAACCCCAAACAGTCACTATAGGTCTTGACTCAGAAAATTCATATATGTTTCCTTATTAATGAGACTTTCTATGCAACAAAGTGAGGTCATTCTTTGTTGATTTATACCATAAGGTGCTGGCTATCATGTGTTTGAAGATATCCTAAACTTAACCTAACCTAACCTAACAAAACCCCAAACAGTCACTATAGGTCTTAGAAAATTCATATATGTTTCCTTACTAATGAGACTTTCTATACAACAAAGTGAGGTCATTCTTTGTTGATTTATACCATAAGGTGCTGGTTATCATGTGTTTGAAGATACCTTAAACTTAACCTAACCTAACCTAACAAAACCCCAAACAGTCACTATAGGTCTTGACTCAGAAAATTCATATATGTTTCCTTACTAATGAGACTTTCTATACAACAAAGTGAGGTCATTCTTTGTTGATTTATACCATAAGG
The DNA here is from genome assembly GCF_024679095.1 of Eriocheir sinensis. NCBI lineage: Eukaryota > Metazoa > Arthropoda > Malacostraca > Decapoda > Varunidae > Eriocheir > Eriocheir sinensis. The sequence continues at coordinate 170,232 of NW_026111261.1, read as the reverse complement.
TGCTGGCTATCATGTGTTTGAAGATACCCTAAACTTAACCTAACATAACCTAACAAAACCCCAAACAGTCACTATAGGTCTTGACTCAGAAAATTCATCTATGTTTCCTTACTAATGAGACTTTCTATACAACAAAGTGAGGTCATTCTTTGTTGATTTATACCATAAGGTGCTGGCTATCATGTGTTTGAAGATACCCTAAACTTAACCTAACCTAACCTAACAAAACCCCAAACAGTCACTATAGGTCTTGACTCAGAAAATTCATATATGTTTCCTTACTAATGAGACTTCCTATGCAACAAAGTGAGGTCATTCTTTGTTGATTTATACCATAAGGTGCTGGCTATCATGTGTTTGAAGATACCTTAAACCTAACCTAACATAACCTAACAAAACCCCAAACAATCACTATAGGTCTTAAAAAATTCATATATGCCTCTTTTTTACAACAAAGGAGACAGCTCAAGGGCACAAAAAAAGGAAACAATAATAAAAAAAAGCCCGCTATTCGCTGCTCCTAAAAAGAATCCAAAGAGGTGTCCGAAAGGGGGTCAATTTCGGGAGGTGTCAATTATTTTTTTTAATCTACTTGGAAATTAAAAAAATAAAAGAAAAACACTTCTACTCCCTCCCTCCCCTTCCCTCCTTTCCCTTCTTCTCTCTCCCTTCTCTCCCCTTCCCTTCCCTTCCTCCCCTCTCCTCCTCCTCCTCCTCTTACCTCTCCTCTTCTCTCCTTATCCCTTCCTTCCTTCCTTCCTTTCTTCCTTCCTCGTACCAAACCTTCTCTCTTCCTATCCTCATCTCTACCTCCTCCTCCTCCTTCTCGTTCTCTTCCTCCTCCTCCTCTTCCTCCTCATCTTCCTCCTCATCTTCCTCCTCCTCCTCCTCTTCCTCTTCCTCCTCATTCCGTCTTTCTCTCGCTCATTTTAGATTTCCTTGCGAGCATAAGATGAATATAAGAGAAGGTTGATGGCGGACTAAAGTAAAATTTCAGTCCACCTGGAAATTGGGGTTAAAGGCGAAGATTGGCTTTTAGAGAGATGGATTTTCGACTCTAAGAGATGTTTTTGTTTTTTATAATATTTTTTTCTTAGGACATATTGTGATTAGACCTAGATGTTTTTTTTCTTTATTTACTGAATGGAAAGAAAGAAAACAACAATGATTGGTTATTATATATATTTTCTTTTCTTTTCGATATTTTGTTTATGAAAAGAAAGAAAAAAACGGGAAAAAGAGGGAGAGTATTTTTTTATATAATTCGCTAATGGAAAAAAGAAAAGAAAAAAAGAGAGAAAGAAAAGGAGAAAAATGTTGATATATGAAGAAAGAGAGAGAGAGAGAGAGAGAGAGAGAGAGAGAGAGAGAGACCTTTTAATTCTCCTACCTGTCTTACTTAAATTACAGGTGTGAAAAATGACTTTGTAGATTAATGAATAAATTAATAAAATAACTCAATGAATAAATAGATAGATAAATAGAGAGAGAGAGAGAGAGAGAGAGTTCATTATCATATTCCTTCTGTTATTCAATTTTCTTTTTGTTTTTGTTGTTTTGAAAGTGAAAAAAAAGAAAAATGATAAATGAAGAGAAAATAAAGAAAAGAAATAAAGAGGAAGAGGAAGATGAATGAATGCAAAGGAAATGTTGGGAATATTTATGTTGTCTCTTGCTTCCTCTTCCTCTTCCTCTTGCTCCTCTTTTTTTTCCTCTTTCCTGTTTCCTTGTTTTTTTTCCTCTATTTTGTTTTCTTTCTCTTTCATCATCTTTTTTTTCCCTTCCCTTCGTTTCTTCTCCTTCTTCTTCATCCTCTTCTTCCTCTTCTTTTTCCTCTTTCCTCTTTATTTTGTTTTTTCTTGATTTCGTGTTCTTCCTCTTCTTCCTCGTTTTTTTTAACCTTCCCTCCGTTTCTTCTCTTTCTTCTTCCTTTTCCTCTTCTTCCTCTTCTTTTTCCTCTTTCCTCTTTATTTTGTTTTTTTTTCTTTATTTCTTCCTCTCCCTCTTCCTCTTTCTTCTCTTTTGTCTTCGTTTCCTTTCTTCATTTCTTCTTCCTCTTCCTCTTCCTCTTTATTTTTCCTCTCGCCTTTTCTTTGTTTTTTTCTCTGTTTCTTCTTTTTCTTCCTCTTCCTCTTTCTTCTGTTTTGTCTTCGTTTCCTTTCTTCATCTCTTTCTCCTCTTCCTCTTCCTCTTCCTCCTCTTTTTTTCCTCTCGCCTTTTCTTTGTTTTTTTTCTGTTTCTTCTTTTTCTTCCTCTTCCTCTTCCTCTTTCTTCTCTTTTCTCTTCGTTTCCTTTCTTCATTTCTTCTTCCTCTTCCTCTTTATTTTTCCTCTCGCATTTCCTTTGTTTCTTCTGTTTCTTCCTCTTTCTTCCTCCTCTTTCCTCTTCTCTGTATCTTCTCTTCCTTTCCTCTTTTTTTCCTTTCTTCTCCTTCCTCTTTTTCTTCTTTCTCTCTCTTCTTCCTTTTCCTTCTTCCTTCTTTTCCTCCTTTTTCTTCCTCCTCTTTTTTTTTTTCTTTGTTTCCTACTCGCAACTTCTTCCTCTTCCTCCTCCTCCTCCTCCTCCTCCTCCTACTCCTCCTCTTCTTCCTCCTCCTCCTCCTCCTCCTCCTCCTCCTCCTTTATCAACTCTCCTCTTTTTTTTGCTGTCAACTTTATCGTTTTCTTTCTTTCCATCCTTTTATTCCTCCTCCTCTTCCTCCTCCTCCTCCTCTTCCTCCTCCTCCTCTTCCTCCTCCTCCTCCTCCTCGTCCTCGAATAATTCTCTTTTTTTGTATCGTCCAGTCTCGTATATTCCTTCCTCCTTCCTCCTCTTCCTCCTCCTCCTCCTCCTCCTCCTCCTCCTCCTCCTCCTCCTCCTCCTCCCATCACTCATGCCCGGGAAGTGTCAGACCCTCCACACATGACCTCCCTTTCACAATAGTTCTCCCGCGGCCGTTCTCCCGCCCAATCCCTTTTCCAGCCCAACTTTTCCCGCCCAACCCGCCCAAAAAATGACGTACGGACTCATTTGTGCGTGCGTGCGTGCGTGTGTGGGGGTGGGGGGTGGGGGGGGGTATGACAGGGGTGGAGTATTCATATTCAGTATTCGTATTCATATGCATTTGAATACCGTTGAAGATTGATATATGTGTTTCCTTACTAATGTGTCTTTCTATGCAACAAAGTGAGGTCATTCTTTGTTGATTTATACCATAAGGTGCTGGCTATCATGTGTTTGAAGATACCCTAAACTTAACCTAACAAAACCCCAAACAGTCACTATAAGGCTTTCTTACTAATGAGACTTTCTATGCAACAAAGTGAGGTCATTCTTTGTTGATTTATACCATAAGGTGCTGGCTATCATGTGTTTGAAGATACCCTAAACTTAACCTAACCTAACCTAACAAAACCCCAAACAGTCACTATAGGTCTTAGAAAATTCATATATGCTTCCTTACTAATGAGACTTTCCATACAACAAAGTGAGGTCATTCTTTGTTGATTTATACCATAAGGTGCTGGCTATCATGTGTTTGAAGATACCCTAAACTTAACCTAACTTAACCTAACAAAACCCCAAACAGTCACTATAGGTCTTGACTCAGAAAATTCATATATGCTTCCTTACTAATGAGACTTTCTATACAACAAAGTGAGGTCATTCTTTGTTGATTTATACCATAAGGGGCTGGCTATCATGTGTTTCAAGATACCCTAAACTTAATCTAACCTAACCTAACCTAACAAAACCCCAAACAGTCACTATAGGTCTTGACTCAGAAAATTCATATATGCTTCCTTACTAATGAGACTTTCTATACAACAAAGTGAGGTCATTCTTTGTTGATTTATACCATAAGGTGCTGGCTATCATGTGTTTGACGATAACCTAAACTTAACCTAACCTAACCTAACAAAACCCCAAACAGTCACTATAGGTCTTGACTCAGAAAATTCATATATGCTTCCTTACTAATGAGACTTTCTATGCAACAAAGTGAGGTCATTCTTTGTTGATTTATACCATAAGGTGCTGGCTATTATGTGTTTGAAGATACCCTAAACTTAACCTAACCTAACCTAACAAAACCCCAAACAGTCACTATAGGTCTTGACTCAGAAAATTCATATATGCTTCCTTACTAATGAGACTTTCTATACTACAAAGTGAGGTCATTCTTTGTTGATTTATACCATAAGGGGCTGGCTATCATGTGTTTGAAGATACCCTAAACTTAACCTAACCTAACCTAACAAAACCCCAAACAGTCACTATAGGTCTTGACTCAGAAAATTCATATATGCTTCCTTACTAATGAGACTTTCTATACAACAAAGTGAGGTCATTCTTTGTTGATTTATACCATAAGGTGCTGGCTATCATGTGTTTAAAGATACCCTAAATTTAACCTAACCTAACCTAACAAAACCCCAAACAGTCACTATAGGTCTTGACTCAGAAAATTCATATATGCTTCCTTACTAATGAGACTTTCTATGCAACAAAGTGAGGTCATTCTTTGTTGATTTATACCATAAGGTGCTGGCTATCATGTGTTTGAAGATACCTAAAAACTAACCTAACCTAACAAAACCCCAAACAGTCACTATAGGTCTTGACTCAGAAAATTCATATATGCTTTCTTACTAATGAGACTTTCTATACAACAAAGTGAGGTCATTCTCTGTTGATTTATACCATAAGGTGCTGGCTATCATGTGTTTGAAGATACCTAAACTTAACCTAACAAAACCCCAAACAGTCACTATAGGTCTTGACTCAGAAAATTCATATATGCTTCCTTACTAATGAGACTTTCTATACTGCAAAACAAGGTCATTCTTTGTTGATTTATACCGTAAGGTGCTCGTTATCATGTGTTTGAAGATACCCTAAACCCTAACCTAACCTAACAAAACCCCAAACAGTCACTATAGGTCTTAACTCAGGAAATTCATATATGCTTCCTTACTAATGAGACTTTCTAAACAACAAAGTGAGGTCATTCTTTGTTGATTCATACCATAAGGTGCTGGCTACCATGTGTTTGAAGATACCCTAAATTTAACCTAACCATACAAAACCCCAAACAGTCACTATAGGTCTTGACTCAGGAAATTCATATATGCTTCCTTACTAATGAGACTTTCTATACAACAAAATGAGGTCATTCCTTGTTGATTTATACCATAAGGTGCTGGCTATCATGTGTTTGAAGATACCCTAAACTTAACCTAACCTAACCTA
>NW_026111261.1:145000-147500 GCF_024679095.1 Eriocheir sinensis | reverse complement strand
ACAGGTGACTCGTAATTTCCCAATGGAGGAAAGGGAGGGAAGGGAGGAAGGAGGAAAGGAGGAAGATGGAGAACTACGATTCCTCCTCCTCCTAACCCAAAGGAAGAGGAGGAGGAGGAGGAGGAGGAGGAGGAGGAGGCAGAAAAGTGGCAAAAGGAAAAAGTTACAAAGAGAGAGAGAGAGAGAGAGAGAGAGAGAGAGAGCAAAAGTAGACCAATGGAATGAAATTGTATTATAAGTGTTTCTCTCTCTCTCTCTCTCTCTCTCTCTCTCTCTCTCTCTCTCTCTCTCTCTCTCTCTCTCTCTCTCTCTCTCTCTCAGGTAATTCTAATGTTTACCCTTCGAATTACTTCTGTCACCTGGCTGATTATAGGTGAGAGAGAGAGAAGAAGAAGAAGAAGAGGAAGGGCAGTATCTGATCAAAAATAGTCCCGATGTAGTATTTCTGAGATAAACTTTTCTAAATGACACAGTGCCTGAAAACTATGGTACAATTAAACGTTACTCTAAGTGGTACAGAAAAGATCGATCATCACAAGGGGGCGGTGTGTTGCGCTGTGCCACAAGGAGACATTGAGTGTACAACTTATAGAAAACTTAGAATCTTGTTCAAAATGATAAACAAAAATTGCGCGGGTGTTTTGTGTTGTGGGCGCTACAGACCTCCGGCACAAGGTCCTGCTGTGTTCCACTTTTCATTAAATAACATTGATAGTATTATGTCTGTAAATAAGCGTGACACCGGCAACGATATAACCTGTTTGTGAAGCGGTGGATGAACAGTTTGTGAACAGGTTAGGCGTTCAGAGAGGGGACACCAACCATGTTCCCTTTAGCCTAGAAACCTTATAATGTAATGTTAAAGTGTCTGTGTAAATAAAATAAAGAGAGAGAGAGAGAGCAAAAAGTAGACCAATGGAATGAAATTGTATTATAGTGTTCTCTCTCTCTCTCTCTCTCTCTCTCTCTCTCTCTCTGGCTGATTATAGGAGAGAGAGAGAGAGAGAGAGGCAGTATCTGATCAAAAATAGTCCCGATGTAGTATTTCTGAGATAAACTTTTCTAAATGACACAGCGGCTGAAAACTATGGTAGAATTAAACGTTACTCTAAGTGGTACAGAAAAGATCGATCATCACAAGGGGGCGGTGTGTTGCGCTGTGCCACAAGGAGACAGTGAGTGTACAACTTATAGAAAACTTAGAATCTTGTTCAAAATGATAAACAAAAATTGCGCAGGTGTTTTGTGTTGTGGGCGCTACAGACCCCCGGCACAAGGTCCTGCTGTGTTCCACTTTTCATTAAATAACATTGATAGTATTATGTCTGTAAATAAGCAACGGCAACGATATAACCTGTTTGTGAAGCGGTGGATGAACAGGTTGTGAACAGGTTAGGCATTCAGAGAGGGGATACCGACCATGTTCCCCTTAGCCTAGAAACCTTATAATGTAATGTTAAAGTGTCTGTGTAAATAAAATAAAAGAGAGAGAGAGAGAGAGAGAGAGATGGATAAAAAGAAGAAAGAAATAGATATAAATAGATAGATAGAGAGAGAGAGAGATGGATAAAAAGCAAGAGAAAGAAATAGATATAAATAGATAGATAGATAGAGAGAGAGAGTAGGGAAAATGAGAAGAAACAGTACACATTCCTTTCTCTCCTCTCTCTCTCTCTCTCTCTCTCATTTGCATCCTCTCCCTCGAGCAAAATGTCGTTCTTATAATATTATTTCGATTTCCTTTTCTTTTTCTTTTTCCTCCACTTTTTTCCCTCCACTTTTTTCCCTCCACTTTTTTCCCTCCGCGCGTCACATTCTTTTGTCTCCTTAATTTCTCTTTTTTTTTTCTTTTTTTTTCTTTTCTCTTAATTTTAATTTTATGTAGATTTCGAAAATTCATGTTGATTTTGTTTCCATTCTCCCGTGTCTCTTTGTTCTCTCTCTCTCTCTCTCTCTCTCTCTCTCTCTCTCTCTCTCTCTCTCTCTCTCTCTCTCTCTCTCTCTCTCTCTCTCTCTCTCTCTCTCTCTCTCTCTCTCTCTCTCTCTCTCTCTCTCTCTCTCTCTCTCTCTCTCTCTCTCCGCTTGAAATACTGCAAAAAAAATAACGAGAACAAGACAGCGAGGAGGAGGAGGAGGAGGAGGAGGAGGAGGAGGAGGAGGATAGAAATGACGAGGAAGAAGAGGAGGATAAATAAGAGGAAGAGGAGACAGGAATTAAATGAGCAAGAATAAAGAGGAGGAGGAGGAGGAGGAAGAGGAGGAGGAGGAGGAGGAAGAGGAGGCGGAGGAGGAGGAATGATAAGAGGAATAAGGAAGAGGAGGAAGAGGAAGAGATGAGATGATTTTAAAATATTTCTTCTTCTTTTCTTCCTTTTTCTTCTTTCTTCTTTCTTTTCTTCAAACCTTTTCTTCCTTTTCTTTCTTTTTTTCTTCATTTCCTTTTATTTCTTCATTCAATGTTTTCTTCTTTTTTCTTCAATTCTTTTTTTCTTTTTTTCAT
>NW_026111261.1:122500-130000 GCF_024679095.1 Eriocheir sinensis | reverse complement strand
TAATTGCTCGCTTACTAGGAAAACGGCCACTACCACTACTACTACCACTACTACTACTACTACTACTATTACTACTACTAATACTAATAATAATAATAATAATAAAAATAATAATGTTTTTTTCTCTCTATAATTTAATCTCCCTTCATTCTTCTCCCTTCTTCCTCTTTTCTCTTCCTCCCAACACCATCATCACTACCTCCTCTTCTTCCTACTCCTCCTCCTCTTCCTCCTCCTCCTCCTATCATTTTAATTCTTCCTTTTCCTTCCTTTATTACCCTTATTACTGTTCGTTTACCTGTGGTCTTTAATTTACCTCCAATTACGCTGATGGAGGTAAGGGAGAGAAGGAGGGAAGGGAGGGAAGGGAGGGAGGGGGGGGGGGCAGGTAAAGGTTTAATCTAACTGGAAACGAATGAGATTATTAACAAAGAATCGGATCTCATTGTCTCGTGTGCAAGGGAGTGTTTTCTTAATACTCTCTCTCTCTCTCTCTCTCTCTCTCTCTCTCTCTCTCTCTCTCTCTCTCTCTCTCTCTCTCGATATTGTGTGTGTGTGTGAAATTGGGTGGAAAACAATGTGTGAGAGAGAGAGAGAGAGAGAGAGAGAGACACACTTTCTCTCTCTTCTTCCTCCATCCACACACACACACACACACACACACACGGACACATTTTTCACACGCACACAGACACATATAGGCGGAAGGTGTCGGAGCGTGAGAAATAAATGTGTCCAGTGTCTCAGGTGTGTGTAAATGCAGGTGTGTTTTGAGGGGGGGAGGGGGGGGGAGGAGGGGGGGAGATGGAAGGGAAGTTTGATAGGTGTGTGTGTGTGTGTGTGTGTGTGTGTGTGTGTGTGTGTGTGTGTGTGTGTTTCTGAAGGGTTGAAGAAAATGATGAAAGGAAGAAAAGAAGGGAAGGAAAGGAAAAGAAGGAAAATATCGATAATTATAATTCGCGTGTAGAATGAAAAATGAAAATATAAAAAAATGTAAAATGATATCAATGTTTTTTATCATCTTTTTTATTTCCTCTTCTATAAAAAAAAAAAAAAAATATATAAATAAAATAACAAAAATATATATCAGTAGAATTTTTAGTAATTAGAAAAATATATCGAGTTTTTCATCAATTTTACTCCTTTGTTTTTTTCCTCTTCTGTATAAATAAAAACAAAATAAAAAATAAATATAAATAAAATAACAAAAATATATATCAGTAGAATTTTTAGGAGTAATTAGAAAAATATATCGAGTTTTTCATTATTTTTATTCCTTTGTTTTTTTCCTCTTCTGTATAAATAAAAATAAAATAAAAAATAAATAGAAACAAAATAACAAAAATATATATCCGTAGAATTTTTAGGAGTAATTAGAAAAATATATCGAGTTTTTCGTCATTTTTATTCCTTTGTTTCTTTCCTCTTCTGTATAAATAAAAACAAAATAAAAAAAATATAAATAAAATAACAAAAATATATATCAGTAGAATTTTTAGGAGTAATTAGAAAAATATATCGAGTTTTTCATCAATTTTACTCCTTTGTTTTTTTCCTCTTTTGTATAAATAAAACCTAAATAAAAAAAATAAAAAATAAAAATAACAAAATATATATCAATTGTATTTTTAGTTGTAATAGAATATAAAATTAATTGTTTTTTTCTATAGACGCAAAAATTTTCTCATCTTTTCCTCTATTTTCATCTTTTTTTCCTCCTTTTTTTCCTTAATTTTCCTCCTCTTCCTTTTCTTTCTCCTTTTTTCATTATTTTTTCCTTTCTTCCTTTCTTTCATTTCTTGTTTTCCTTATTCCTCTTTCTTTATATATTCCTCTCTCTCTCTCTCTCTCTCTCTCTCTCTCTCTCTCTCTCTCTCTCATGTTCATTTTTCATGTCTTCTCTTTTTTTCTTTTTTTTTCTCTTTCTTTTCTTTTATTCCTCCTCCTCCAATTCTCTTTTCTCATTCTTTTTTTTCCCATTTCATATCCATTTCATCTCTCTCTCTCTCTCTCTCTCTCTCTCTCTCTCTCTCTCTCTCTCTCTCTCTCTCTCTCTCTCTCTCTCTCTCTCTCTCTCTCTCTCTCTCTCTCTCCTACTGATGATGATGATGATAACTTACCTTCCTTTTCTCTCCCTCCCCAGGTAAGTATTCAGTGGGCAGCCGCCGCCTTGACGTAGGGAAGGAGGGCAAGCGAGCAAAGAGTATCGCCGGTGAGTACCTGAACCGTCCTCCTCCGCACACACACACGAATAGAACAGGAACAAAACACGAATAGGACACGAACAGGACACTTAAAACAGGTCAGGAACACGACTTGAACAGGACAGGAACGTGACAGGAATAGAACAGGACCCGGACACTTAAAACAGGTCAGGAACACGACTTGAACAGGACACGAACAGACCAGGCTCACTTCACAAGCAGAACATAAACACGACACGAGCAGAACACGAACAGGGCAGGAACAGAACAAGTATAGGACAGGAACAGAACACGAACAGAACAGGAACAGGACACTAAAAACAGGTCAGGAACACGACTTGAACAGGACAGGAACATAACACGAATACAACACCAACACAATCATCCTCAACACACCACACAATTTCAAGACACGAACCGAACACGAACAGAACACTAACATTACGCCAACACAGTCCTCCTCAACACCACACGAAGACAACACGAACAGGACACGTTTACTACCACGACAATACCTCAGTAGAACACAAACACTACCCGAATACTACACGATTACTTCACGAACAAGACACAAACAGAACTCGAACAGAACAGGATCAATATACACACACACACACACACACACACACACACACACACACACACACACACTACATGTATAATACCACATCAATACAGCCTCAAAACATCAACAATACCTGAGAGATACCTGTGCAATACCAAAACAGTACACGAAGAAGACATGTACAGAACCACCATGATACCTTAGTCACACACACAATACCTGAACAGAACTTGTACAACACGCGAAGAGTACACGAACAGAACACGAACAGACCACGAATAGTACACGAGTAATACCTGTTCAGAACTTGGGCAATACCTCATCAATACACGTACAGAACACGGACCATTCAAGTACAATACCTGATAAGCACACGAAGAATACCTGAATTATACCTGAACGAAACACGCTTGCTACACGAACGGTCCATGTACAATACCTGATCAGTACACGAGCAATACCTGAGACATACCTGTATACGACACGAACGGTTCATGTATAATACTGGGATAGAACCAAGATTATACAGGAATAGAACTTGTCCCATACTTGAACTATACATAAATAATACACTAAAAGGCGTTCAGTAATACGATTTTACACATGGGATAGTACATTAATGGGACACACACACACACACACACACACACACACACACACGCACACACAGTTTTACGTACATAGGCCACTGTTCCACCCATGTATGTGTAAGTATTTATAGTGAAGAAAAATGCTCCAGTTATTACGATAGAATTTATGAGATGTTATTTTTATTATTGTTGTTGTTGTTTATTTTTGTTTTGTTTTTATTATTATTTTTTGCTCCACATATAATTTTTTTTCTTAGTCGTTTTTTTCTTTTCTTCATCATTTCTGTTCTCGTTTTTTTCTTTTTTTTTCTTGTCTTGTTTTTATTTTATTTTATTTATATCCAATCACTATTACTGTATATATGTTTCTTCTGAATGTTTGTTTGTTTGTTTTCTTCCCTCGTAAAACACAAAAGCCAAACACCAACTTCCTCTATACCTGCCATGGCTCACCTGTTGAACACACACACACACACACACACACACACACACACACTAATCTTTCCTCTTCCTCTTCTTTATCATCCTCTTCCTCATTCCTTCCTTTCTTCCTTTCTTCCTTCCTTCCCAAACACACACACACACACACACACACACACACACGAGAGAGAGAGAGAGAATTGATTTTGCTTAAATTTGTTGATAGAATACTCCTCAAACTTCAACTAATAATAATAATAATAATAATAATAATAATAATAATAATAATAATAATAATGGGCATTTAAACAAAGATATTTTTAATACCTGGAGCATTTTTCAATAGATATAACAATTTTTTTTACATAGATTTAGAATATTATCAATTTTCTTCCGTAAATTGATATATGACAAACTAGTTATTTTATTTATCTATTAATTTATCTATCTATCTATCTATCTATTTTATCTTTTAAGTAAGTGTTGAAATAAATTAAAAGTAAAGAGTTGTAAAGGTCTCAAGGTAAGTTTCCATTAAATACGTGTCCTATACAAGTGAGAGAGAGAGAGTTGAAATCAAATAATAGTAAAGATTTGTAAGGGTAACGAGGTAAGTCTTCATTCAATACGTGTCTTATTCAGGTGAGAGAGAATATATGTGACAATGTTGTATTACGATGGTTCACAATTTCAGCGACCGAGAGAGAGAGAGAGAGAGTCACCTTGTCTCTCATAATTTACCTCCACGTTGTCGGGTAACAGCTGTTGTCCAATTAATTAACGCACACACACACACACACACACATACACACACACACACACACACACACACACACGCACACACATGTATACCCACACGCAGGCGTATATACACACACAGACAGACAGTCCCTCACACACACACACACACACACACACACACACACACACACACACACACACACATGTACGTACACTCTACAGGCATCCATTTCGGTGAACATATAATCTTAATAAAGAAGGGGAAAAGAGGAGGAGGAGGAGGAGGAGGAAGAGGAGGAGGAGGAGGAGGTTTAGATGGAGGAGGAAGATTAAAAGTGGAGGAGGAAAAACCATAAACGGAGGAGGTAGTTGATATTTGATCCTCCTCCTCCTCCTCCTCTTCCTCCCCCTCCTCCTCCTCCTCCTCCATAGATGTTAAACTAGATTATTTTTTTTACTTTATTTTCCTCGTACTAATTCTCTTTAATGGAGAGTCATCAGGAGGAGGAGGAGGAGGAGGAGGAGGAGGAGGAAGAAGGAACATTAAAAGAAAGAATAAATTGATTAGAAAATATGAGAAAGAAAATAAAGAAAGAAGAAAAGAATGAATTAGAGGAGGAGGAGGAGGAGAAGGAGGAGGAGGAGGAGGAGGAGGAGGAGGAGGAGGAGGAGGAGGAGGAGGAGGAGGAGGAGGAGGAGGAGGAAAGCCACCTCTGTCAAAGCGAGTCTAAAGTTTTCCTCCAATGCTAAGCAATATTGGGAGAGAGAGAGAGTTTGTATAATCCCAAATATAGAAAACAAAAAAACAAACAAACAAACAAACAGACAAAGAAAACGGATAACGGGAATAAAGATAGAAAAAAGAAAGAAAATAGAAAAAAGAAAATAAAAAAAGAAAATGTGAGAGAAAGAAAGAAAAAAATTAGAAGATAGAAAGAAAGAAAGAAAACGAAATGCAGAGAATTAACTGAACAAAAGAGAGAGAGAGAGGAAGTCTTGTTCAGATCTATGCCTTTTTCCTCTTAGGTCTCGGTTTGAATATTAAAGCAAGCTCTCTCTCTCTCTCTCTCTCTCTCTCTCTCTCTCTCTCTCGTCTTTTTTTTCTTTTTTTCCTCTATTTCCAGTTCATTTTTCTTGTCTTCTCTTTTTTCTTCTTTTTTTTCTTTCTCTCTTTCTTTCTTTTCTTTTTATTCCTACTCCTCCAATTCTCTTTTCTCATTCTTTTTTTCCCTTTTCATTTCCATTTAATCTATATCTCTATCTCTCTCTCTCTCTCTCTCTCTCTCTCTCTTCCTTTTTTTCCCTTCCTATTCTTCCCTTTCTTTTTTTCCTCTTCCTCCTCCTCCTCCTCCTCCTCCTCCTCCTCTTCCTCCTCCTCCTCTTCTTCCTCTCTTCCACCCTTCTTTATCCCCTCCTTTCCCCTCCCATAAACTTTGCATCACCCTTTTGAGAGAGAGAGAGAGATATGGACAGATAATGGGGAAGGAAATGGAGAGAGAGAGCGCAGCGGTATAAATATAAAAGCTTCCCCTCGCTTCCTCGCCTCCTACGCGTCATAGAAAACGGGATGTCGTAAAGAAAACGGGAAGTGGCGGATACATAATGTTTGGCTCTCGATCTTCACCGTAAAAGTTTCATGTTAGCGATGCGTGTTTCATCCCCTCCTTCCTCTTCCTCTTGTTTTTTTCTTCTTTGTCTTCCTCTTTTTGTCTTGTTTTCTTCTTTTCTTCATTTTTGTCTTCTTAACGTTCCTTTTTTTTTTTCCTTTCATCTCATTTTATTTTCTCTTTTCTTCCTTTTTTTTCTTTCACCATAATCCGAGTCTCTCTCTCTCTCTCTCTCTCTCTCTCTCTCTCTCTCTCTCTCTCTCTCTTTTCCCATCCTCTGTCTTATCTTCCTATCTTCATTTTCTTCCTAATCTCTTTTTTTTATTTTCCATCTTTTCATTTTCTTTATTTTCTTAACCCTCTTTTTATTTTATTTCTTCCTTATATTCGCTTTTGTTTTGCCTGTTCCAGAGAGAGAGAGAGAGAGAGGGCGTGTGTTATGTATCTCAAGTTGATCCATATATCTTGTGAAAAGTTTGCTTACATTTCTTTTATTTTCTTTTTTCTTTATTTTCTTTTGAGTTTCTGAAATATTTGCGTTTTCCCATATTTTAAGTTTTTTTTTTTCTTTTTTGTTATAATTTAATGTTTTCCGTATATCTTTTTTTTCTTATTTTCTTATTTTCTTTTTTCTTTATTTTCTTTTTGAGATTCTGAAGTATTTGTGTCTTTCCATATTTTAATACTTTTTTTTTCTTGTTTTAATTCATTTGTTTTCCGTCTCTACCTTTTTCTTTTCCTTATTTTCTTATTTTCTTTTTTCTTTATTTTCTTTTTGAGATTCTGAAGTATTTGTGTCTTTCCATATTTTAATAGTTTTTTTTCTTGTTTTTATTCATTTGTTTTCCGTCTCTACCTTTTTCTTTTCCTTATTTTCTTATTTTCTTTTTCTTTATTTTCTTTTTGAGTTTTTGAAGTATTTGTCTTTCCATATTTTACAGTTTTTTTTTCTTGTTTTTTATTAATTTGTTTTCCGTCTATATTTTTTTTCCTTATTTTCTTTTTTTCTTTTTTCTTAATTTTCTTTTTTTTAGTTTTTGAGGTATTTGTGTCTTCCCATAATTTACAGGTTTTTTTTTCTTGTTAATATTCTTTTTTTTCCCGTCTGTTATTTTTTTTTGCCCCTCTCCAAAACGCAGCGGCCTTACAAAAACAAAAAACAAAAAAAAAATGTTGCTAAACTTTCATAAACTATACACATTTATTTTTTGGAGTCTGAAGCGTTTTTAAGCATTTTTTGGTGGGCCTAAAGTGGTCAATTTTTATTTTTTTTTAGTCTAGCTCAACATGTTTTTTTGTTACCTTATAAAAACAACAGGCTCTTTTTAGTGTTTTTTTTTTTTTCTCCCTGACTGAAAATTTCCACCGTTTTG
>NW_026111261.1:112500-117500 GCF_024679095.1 Eriocheir sinensis | reverse complement strand
ATGAGTCCACACACACACACACACACACACACACACACACACACACACACACACACACACACACACACACACACCTGTCACTCGTTAATTAATCTCTCTACCTTTACACATCTGCCTAATGAGGTGAGTGTCAGGTGTGGTGGACGGCAGGCTTGTGGCACACACCTGAAGGGCATCACGAACATACGAACACACACACACACACACGTTAATTTTTTTTTTTTCGATATTTTTTTTTCATTGGTTTTTTTTCTATTTATTTTATTTTGCTTTATTTTCCTTTCCTTATTTTCCTTTATTCATTGTTTTGTTTCTTTTATTTTCTTTATTTGCTTTTTTTTCCTCATTTTTATTCCATTTTTTATTTTGTTTCTTGTTTTTCTTCTTTTTTTATTGAATTTATCTTTTTTTTATCTCCCTTTCTCTCCCTCTCTTTCTCCTCCTCTTCTCCTCCTCCTCCTCTTCTCTTTCTTCTTGTTTGCTTCCTTTCCTTATTTATCCTTCCTCCTTCTTCTTCCTCCTCCGCCTCCTCCTCCTCCCTCTTCTTCCTTCTATCTCCTTATTCTCTCCTTCCCTCCATATCTTCCTCCTCTCCCTTCCTCTTTCTTTTTCTTCCCTCCGTTCCTCCATTTTCTTCCCTCCCTCCCTCCCTCTCCCTTTCTTCCTTCCTCCTCTTCTTCTTCCTTTCCTCCATTTAATTCTCTCTCTCTCTCTCTCTCTCTCTCTCTCTCTCTCTCTCTCTCTCTCTCTCTCTCTCTCTCTCTCTCTCTCTCTCTCTCTCTCTCTCTCTCTCTCTCTCCTTCCCTCCATCTTTCCTTTCTTCCCTCCCTCTCTCCTTTCTCTCCACACACACACACACACACACACACACACACACACACACACACACACACACACCTGCACATTCACCTGTTACCTGAGTTTTTTGTGGTGGTGTGTGTGTGTGTGTGTGTGTGTGTGCGTTCGTTTGTGTGTACGCACGGATGGAAGACAAAAGTTAAAGTGTTGATGAGTTGATGTTGTTGTGGCAGAGGAGGAGGAAGAGGAGGAGGAGGAGGAGGAGGAGGAGGAGGAGGAGGAGGAGGAGGAGGAAGTGATTGCGTGATTCGGGTAGTTTTGAAATTGGTGTTGATGGAGAGAGAGAGAGAGAGAGAGAGAGAGAGAGAGAGAGAAGTTGAGTACAGTATATAATCCTCCTTCTTATCTTCTTTTTTTCTTCTTCATCATCTTTTTCTTCGTTTTCATCTTCTTTTTCTTCCTCTTTTCTTCTTCTTCGTGGATTCATTTCAAGAAGCGTAAGCAACAGAAGCACTGAAGGCATCCTCAAACTACTACTACTACTACTACTACTACTACTACTACATCTACTACTGGTCCCCTTATTGTAGTATGGATATCAAGGTGTTAAAATCTGTACAGAGGAGGATGACAAAGATGATTCAGGGGGTGAGAAACTTGCCTTATGAGGACAGACTGAAGCATTTAAATCTACACTCTCTAGAAAGGCGAAGGTTGCGAAGAAACTTGAAAGATATATATAAACAGATGAAGGGCTTTAATAAGAGAGATATTAATAAGGTTCTGATTGTAAGAGAACCTAGTTATCGGTACTAAAATTATCGGTTGTAATTATCGGTACTAAAATTATCGGTCCTAATTATCGGTTTTAATTATCGGTACTAAAATTATCGGTCCTAATTATCGGTACTAAAATTATTGGTTCTAATTATCGGTCCTAATTATCGGTACTAAAATTATCGGTTCTAATTATCGGTACTAAAATCATCGGTCCTAATTATCGGTACAAAATAATCGGTACACTAAAATTATGTAGCAATGGGTTTAAGTTAGATAAATTCAGATTCAACAAGGACAAAGGCAAGAATTGGTTTACGAACAGAGTGGTGGATTAGTGGAGCTGGCCTGGTGGAGGTGGTGGTGGTGGTGGAAGTGGTGATGGTGGTGGTGGTGGTGGTGGAGGTAGTGGTGGTGGTGGAGGTGGTGGTGGTGGTGGTGGTGGTGGAGGTGGTGGTGGTGGTGGAGGTGGTGGTGGTGGTGGTGGAGGTGGTGGTGGTGGTGGTGGTGGTTTTGATGCAATTATGTGAAGATCAAAAATGGTGTTGACGAATAATATTTTCATTCTTAGGAGATAAAATATGCAGGATTATCTCTCTCTCTCTCTCTCTCTCTCTCTCTCTCTCTCTCTCTCTCTCTCTCTCTCTCTCTCTCTCTCTCTCTCTCTCTTCTTCCTCTTTCTCTTCCGTTAATCATTTTTTTCCTCTTCTTCCTCTTTTTTCTATCCCTTTTCCTCCTCCTCCTCCTCCTCTTCCTCTTCCTTTCTCTCCTCCATCATAGTTTTTTTCCTCCTTTCCTCCATTTTCTTCTTCTCTCCCTTTTCCTATTTACTTCCTTTCCTCTCTTCTTCATTTTTCCATCTGCCTGTTCCCTCTTCCTCCTCTTCCTCCTCCTCCTCCTGTCCCTTTTTTTCCTCCCCTTCTTCCTTCTTCCTCCCCCCTCCTTTCCCTTCTCCCTCCTCTTCACCAAATTCTACCTTTGCTTCCCTTCCTCCTCCTCCTCCTCCTCCTCCTCCTCCTTCTCCTCCTCGCTTTAAACACACCGTTAGAATCATGTTTGAACCTGTTTGGACACGACAGAGACAGGAAGAGGAATAATTCAGGTATGCAGGTGACATGGAGGAGGAGGAGGAGGAGGAGAAGGAGGAAGAAGAAGAGGAGGAGGAGGAGGAGGAGGAGGTGTTAAGTGAGGAGACATGTTTTGGACAAGTAACAAGTCTTGAGATAATTTTTTTCCTCCTCTTCCTCCTCCTCCTCCTCCTCCTCCTCCTCCTCCTCCTCTTGATATTCGTCTTCTTCCTCCTTCCGCTAATCCTGTTTCCTCTTCCTCCTCTTTTTCATCTTAGAATTCATCCCTCACTCTTCCTCCTCCTCCTCCTCCTCCTCCTCCTCCTCCTCCTCCTCTTCTTCTTCTTCCTGCAATTCCACGTGAGAGAAAACAGAAGAATCAGAGAGAGAGAGAGAGAGAGAGAGAGAGAGAGAGAGAGAGAGAGAGAGAAAGGGAAAAAGACACATAGAGAAACAGGAAGACAAATTACCTGCTCTTCCTCCTCCTCCTCCTCCTCCTCCTCCTCCTCCTCTGCGTACCTGTGCCCACCTGAGTAAGTTATAAGGACAGGTGAAGGACAGGTAGAGGAAGAGGAGGAGGAGGAGGAGGAAGAAGAGAAGAAGGGATACATCGAAAAAAGGAAAACAGGAATAGGAAAATATGGAAAACAAGAAGAAAGTGAAGAAAGATATGGAAGAATGAAGGAAAATAAGGAAATGAAAACAAGAAAATCGGAAATCGGAAAAGAGTAAAGGAAAAGAGAAGAAAATTACCGTAGACTTTTTTTTTCTCCCTCCGACCGATAATATTAGTACCGATTATTTAGTACCGATAATTAGAACCGATAAATGGGACCGATAATTTTAGTACCGATTATTCTAGTACCGATATTGTCAAGCTTTAGTAGAGGTTGTTGTGTTAGTATGTCCACGGGTAGTGTTATGAGCCTGGTGATAGTTTGACAAGGCTTTGGTGGAGGTTGTGTTAGTGTGTCCATGGGTAGTGTTATAAGCCTGGTGATAGTTTGACAAGGCTTTGGTGGAGGTTGTGTTAGTGTGTCCATGGGTAGTGTTATGAGCCTGGTGATAGTTTGACAAGGCTTTGGTGGAGGTTGTGTTAGTGTGTCCATGGGTAGTGTTATGAGCCTGGTGATAGTTTGACAAGGCTTTGGTGGAGGTTGTGTTAGTATGTCCATGGGTAGTGTTATGAGCCTGGTGATAGTTTGACAAGGCTTTGGTGGAGGTTGTGTTAGTGTGTCCATGGGTAGTGTTATGAGCCTGGTGATAGTTTGACAAGGCTTTGGTGGAGGTTGTGTTAGTATGTCCATGGGTAGTGTTATGAGCCTGGTGATAGTTTGACAAGGCTTTGGTGGAGGTTGTGTTAGTATGTCCATGGGTAGTGTTATGAGCCTGGTGATAGTTTGACAAGGCTTTGGTGGAGGTTGTGTTAGTATGTCCATGGGTAGTGTTATGAGCCTGGTGATAGTTTGACAAGGCTTTGGTGGAGGTTGTGTTAGTGTGTCCATGGGTAGTGTTATGAGCCTGGTGATAGTTTGACAAGGCTTTGGTGGAGGTTGTGTTAGTGTGTCCATGGGTAGTGTTACGAGCCTGTTGATAGCGTATGAGAGTATAACGAAATACGAACTTTAGTCTTTCTTCGTATGATAACTTACGCAACGCTGGAATTTGTTTACTTATATATTATTGTTGTTGTTGTTGTTGTTGTTGTTGTTATTATTATTTTGAGGAGGGAATATTTCTTTAAGTTTATTTTTATTATGTAATTCAGTATTTTTTGGTAATATTTTAAAACTATACTAAGGAGGAGGAGGAGGAGGAGGAATGAGAGGGGAAAATAGAGGAGAAGGAGGAGGAAAGAAGAGGCCAACTTATGTATTTTGAAGAGGAAGTGGAGGAGGAACAGGGGGAGGAAGAGGAGGAGGAGGAGGAGGAAGAAGAGGAGGAGGAGGAGAAGGGATTTTTGGTTTGTATATGTATATCTTCCCATTCTCTCTCTCTCTCTCTCTCTCTCTCTCTCTCTCTCTCTCTCTCTCTCTCTCTCTCTCTCTCTCTCTCTCTCTCTCTCTCTCTCTCTCTCTCTCATATCTCCTTTCTCAGACCCTGCTTCCTCCTCCTATCTTCCTCCTCCTCCTTCTCCTCCTCCTCCTCTTCCTTCTAGATGCTCAGAATATGTAAATAAGGTTGCCAGTTCGTTTTTTTTTTTTTTTTTTAATGTTTCTTGTGAGACAGACAGAGAGAGAGAGAGAACAGACAGTGACAGACAGACAGAGAAACGGATAATGTGTGTGTGTGTGTGTGTGTGTGTGTGTGTGTGTGTGTGTGTGTGTGTGTGTGTGTGTGTGTGTGTGTGTGTGTGTG
>NW_026111261.1:87500-107500 GCF_024679095.1 Eriocheir sinensis | reverse complement strand
GAAGATAGATTTTGAACACACAAGCACTGAGGAAGAGGAAGAAGACCAAGAAGAAGAAGAGGAAGAAGAAGAAGAAGAAGATAGATTTTGAACACACAAGCACTGAGGAAGAGGAAGAAGACCAAGAAGAAGAAGAAGAAGATGAAAAAAAATAACAGCTTGAAAATTAGGCAAAGATTCTTAAAACAGCAATAGCAGTAATAGCCGTAGAGAGAGAGAGAGAGAGAGAGAGAGAGAGAGAGCGACCATAAGCCAATGTTAAGGAAGCGACGTTGTGTTACCCCAATAAACGGACGACAGAAGATGTACTGTGTGTTCATATCACCTCTCCCCCCCCCCCCTCCCCCTCCTCCTCCTCCTCCACGTCGTCCTCCTCCTCCGCCACCCTAGCGCCCAGGCTGATCAATAGTGGGCGGATCCTATGGGCGGGGCAAGGCCACTGGGAGGGGCAACTTGGGCTTAGTGGAATGCGCGGCGCAGGCTTGTGGTGATGAGAGGGGGTGGAGGTGAGGGGGGCGAGGGGGGGGGTCGAGGGGGGTGGGGGGCCGTTCACTGGAGGTTGGTTGTGGCTCTTCAGTCCCCCACTTCACGTGCAGGAGGTAGCATAGTGCGCGTTGCGACTCCCACCACCACCACCACCACCACCATCACCACCGCCGCCGCGCACTGGGAGAGATTGAGACCGGGAGAGATATCCCACTCCATGACTCAAGTGCTTCTCTCTCTCCGTTCAACCTCCCCATTCATCAAAACTCCCCCCCATCACCAGTGACACCTCCACCACAACCGCCACCACCGCCACCAAGCCTTCTGGGCACGGACGGTTGGCAGGGTCTCATAGGGCTTCGTTGGAGTCACAATACCAGGCTGGATCTGTCAAGGAAGATGCTGGCTACCATGGCTACCCTCATGATGCCAGCCCCCGCCCCTACCATGGCTATGAACGCCCCCACCTTGCCGCTCACGCCCGCCAAACACGACAACAACGTCCTCAAGGCGGCCGCCCACAACAACAACAACGGCCAGAAGCAAGGTGAGTATCCGCCCCGCGAGCAACAGGCGAATAAGCGACGCTGCGGGGATCGAAGTCTCCTGCCGGCGGAAGTCACGGCGGGGAATGCTCAGCTCCGTAGGATAGCCCCGGAGATGCGACAGTGCAGGAATCGAAGTCTCCTGCCGAGGGAACTCACGGCGGGGAATCCTCAGCTCCGTAGGATAGCCCCGGATTTGCGACAGTGCAGGAATCGAAGTCTCCTGCCGAGGGAACTCACGGCGGGGAATCCTCAGCTCCGTAGGATAGCCCCGGAGATGCGACAGTGCAGGAATCGAGGTCTCCTGCCGGCGGGAACTCGCGGCGAGAACCCTCAATCCCCATGTCGTAGGATGTCCCCGGGAATGCGACGGTACAGGAATCGAAGTCTCCTGCCGATGGAACTGTACGTCTGAGTATATCCCCGGAAATGCGACAGTGCAGGAATCGAAGTCTCCTGCCGGGGGAAACTCGCGGCGAAAACCCTCAATCTCCATGTCGTAGGATATCCCCGGAGTTGCGACAGTACAGGAATCGAAGTCTCCTGCCGGCGGGAACTCGCGGCGAGAACCCTCAATCTCCATGTCGTAGGATATCCCCGGATTTGCGACAGTACAGGAATCGAAGTCTCCTGCCGGTGAAACTCACGGCGAGGTCACTCAAACTCCACGCCGCATATCCCCGAAAGTGCGACGGTGCAGGAGTTGAAGTTTCCTCGCCTTGGTATCTCACGGCGAGGTCACCCAAACTCCACGCCGCATATCCCCGGAGATGCGACGCTGTAGGGGTTCTCACGGCGGGGATCGCTCAGCTCCACATCGTAACATATCCCGGGAAATGCGAAGGTGGCGGGGTCGAAGTCTCCCGGCGGTTCTCGCGGCGAGGAAGGGTGGACTATCCATTCTCGCTCCCCGCTCAAAAACGCTGTCCCAAGTCCCTCCACGCGGTACTCACGCCCAGGACTCACGCCATCGACATCATTACCATCTATCGACCCCCCACACTCACCCACTCACTCACTCACTCACCCGAAAACGCTTAGTCACGGGGATCGATGTTTCTCACCGTCATTATCGCCGACGAGACTGGCCCCTCGCGTCAATCACTCTCATTCCCGGAAAAATCCACGTTAGCCGGCCCGACGTCCTTCCCGCCGGCGAATTCACGGCTAAACGACCGGCCTCACGTATATCAATCACATCCGATGCTCGTTACCTGTAGTCGGAGTTCCTGCACGGCGGAAAACCGGGCTATCGAACCTCACGTCTGCCAGTCACGCTCTGAATTGCTCCGACACGGGGGTTTGGGGGGCCGTTCCCGGGGGTTTCGACGGTGACATGTCCGAACCCCCATGTGTCACGCCGCTTCCAAAACACATAGGGTTGTATTAAGACATATCGCCCCCTAAGAACACATAATTGAAGAGGCTTACGTAGGAGTTGTGAGCATTTCCAGGGGTAGTTTTATGACCCTAGTGGTAGTCTGACCCTTCTTCTGTACCATGAACCTAAGAAACACACATTTGACAAGGCTTTCGTAGGAGTTGTGAGCATTTCCAGGGGTAGTTTTATGACCCTGGTGGTAGTCTGACCCTTCTTCTGTACCATGAACCTAAGAAACACACATTTGACAAGGCTTTCGTAGGGGTTGTGGGCATTTCCAGGGGTAGTTTTATGACCCTGGTGGTAGTCTGACCCTTCTTCTGTACCATGAACCTAAGAAACACACATTAGAACCCGATTAATCCCCTCTTTGACCTTTAGAAATACCTGATGTGATGTGGCAAACTGTCTTGTAATACCAACCATAGTCGGATCGAAGTCCCTATTGAACGATGAAGTCTTGGTGACCGATCTCATCCTTTCTCTCTCACTCTCTCACTCATTCTCTCACACACTCATACGCCATCTTGCACTCTCTTTCTCCTCCTCCTCCTCCTCCTCCTCTCTTCCCCCTCCTCCTCTTTCTCTCCTCTCTACACGGAATCAAAGAGGAAGAGAAGAGAAAGATGGAGAGAGAGAGAGAGAGAGAGAGAGAGAGAGAGAGAGAGAGAGAGAGAGAGAGAGAGAGAGAGAGAGAGAGAGAGAGAGAGGCATCCCGCACAGGTCTCCCGCCATTCCGCTTCCCGCCACGTGGACTTCTCTCTCCTCTTATTCCTCTTCCTCTTGTTCCTCTTTCCTCTTGATTTTCCTCTTGATTTTCCTCTTGTTGGTCTTTTCTTTTCCTTTTCTTGAATCTTTTCCCTGTGACTTTCCTCTTCTTTTCGCCCTTTTCTTCCTCTTCCTCTTATTTTCCTCTTCCTCCTCTTTATTTCCCTTTCTGTTGCTCTTTTCATTCTCCTTTCCTCTTCTTTTTATTTTTATTTGTTCTCTTCTTTATCTCATTTCCTCTTGAATATACACCTCTTCCTCTTTATCTCCTCCTCTTCCTCTTTATTTACCTTTCCTCGTTTTTCATTTTCATCTCTTATTTTTCCTCTTTATTTCTGCTTTCCTCTTGTTCCTCTTCCTCTTTATTTTCCTCTTTTTTTTCTTTTCATTTACTTTCCTTCTTTTCATTCGTCCTCTTTTTCCTCTTCCTCTTCCTCTTAATTTTCCTCTTGTTCCTCTTGACTTTCTTTCCTTCCTTCTTTTCCCTCTCCTCTTTAATTCGTCCTTTTCCTTATCTCCTTTCCTCTTGAATATTCGCCTCTTTTTCCTCTTCCTCTTCCTCCTCTTAACTCTTGTTCTTGGCTCTCCTTTCCTTTCCTCTTTTCCTTCTTTCCTTATTTCTCCTGTTTCTCCATAGTTTCCTCTTTCCTCTTGAATTTCTCCTTTTCCTCTTGGCTTTCTGCTTATTCCTCTTTATCCCTCTTTTCTTTCCCCTCCTTTCCTCTATTTTCCTCTTTTCCTTTTTACTATCTTTTCCTTGTGTTTTCCTTTCACCAATTATCTTTTCCTCTTTTCCTAACTATTTTCCTTGCCCTGCTTTTCCTCTTATTTTCTTTTGTTTTCCTCTTTTTTTGTCATCTTTTTCCTTCTCGATATTTTCCTGTCTTTTCTTTCTTTCCTCTTTTCCTTGCTCTTCTTTTTTTCTTCCTCTTATTTTCTTTTGTTTTCCTCTTTTTCGTTTTTTTTGTCATGTTTTTCCTTCTCGATATTTTCCTTTCTGCTTTCCTTTCTTTCCTCTTTTCCTTCTTTTCCTCTCCCCCCTTCGGTTTTTTCACAATATGATTTCCTCCCTCTCTCTTCTCCCTCAACTTTCCCTCCCTTCCTTTCTTTCCCTTCCCCTTCTCTCCCTTTTTCTTTTCCTCTCCTTTCCCTTCTTCTCTTCCTCTCCCCTCTTTCCCTCCCTTTCCCTCCCTTCCTTCTCCTCCTTCCTCTCTCCCATAGTTCCTCCCTACATTCCCTCTTCTCTCCTCTCCCTCCTTCTCTCCCTTCCTCCCTCCTCTCCTTCTTTCCCCTCCACTAGAGAAAGGTATAAAAAAACTTCTGAATTATCTCTTCCTCCTCCTCTTTCTCTCTCATTGAAGGGAGGAAAGGGAGAGAAAGGAGGTCACAAAGAGGGCTTTCTCTCCCCTACCTCTTCCTTCCTCCCCTCCTCCTCCTCCTCCTCTTCCTCCTCCTCTTCCCTACTAACCCAAACCTATGTTGTTACCGTTTATCAATATTGCCTTGCTACCGAAGAGGAGGAGGAGGAGGAGGAGGAGGAAGAGGATGAAGAGAAGGGAGGAGAAGTTTCATAATGTCTTCCTTTCTGATTTCTCTCTTCTCTTCTCCCTCTTCCTCCTCCTCCTCCTCCTCTTTATCACCTACGAGAAAATGAAGGAAGAAAGAAAGAAAAGAGAAAGGAAGATAAAGGAAAGTGAAAGTGAAAAGAGAATGGAAAGAAAGAAAGAAAGAAACGGAAAAGAAAAGAAAAGAGGGAAGGAAAGGAAGGAAGGGAAAACACGAAGGAAAGGAGAGGAAATTATAAGGAGGAAAAGAAATAAGGAAAGGAAGAAGGGAGGGAGGGAAAGGAAAATTATGGAAGGAATGAAAGGAAAAAGAAATGAAAGGAAAATAAGGAAAATATAGGAAAATAAGGAAAACAGATAAAGGAAAATTTGTGTACGTGTGTGTGTGTGTGTGTGTGTGTGTGTGTGTGTGTGTGTATGTGTGCATGTACGTTATTTCCTTGTGTATGTGTACCCGTGTGTGTGTGTGTGTGTTAAGTTCTGTGTACGTGAAATTGTGTTCGTTTCTTGTATGTGCACACGGAGTAGATATTTTCATGTGCGTTTTTCTTTACGTACACGATTCGTTTGTTAATGATAATAATAATAATAATAATAATAATAATAATAATAATAATAATATGAATCAATAAAGTTCAATGTATTTCACGGTTTTTCTTTTTTTATTTTTTTTATTGTATTATTTTGAGCGATATTTCTTTTTCTTCTTTTTCTTCTTCTTCTTCCTATTGTCTTCTTCGCCATCTTCTTTTTTCTTCATTTTCTTCTTCCTTATTTTCTTGTTTTCTTCCTTCTGCTTTTTTTCTTCTTTTTCTTCTTCCTCTTCTTCCTCGCTTTCTTCTTTTTCTTTCTTTTTATTTTCCTTCTTTTTCTTCTTCGTCTTCCTTATCCGCTTCTTTTCTGTCTTCTTTTCTTCTTCATTTTTTTCTTCCTCTTTTTCTCTTTTTTTTATCGATAACAAGATATTGAACTCATTATTATTGTTATTATTATTATTATTATTATTATTATTATTATTATTATTATTATTATTATTATTATTATTATTTTTATTATTATTATTATTATCTATTTTGTTATGTTATTTTCGCGGTAATATAACACACACACACACACACACACACACACACACACACACACACACACACACACACACACACACACACACACACACACACACACACACACACACACACACACACAAACACACACACACACGCACACACACACACACACACACTACGTCCATACCGTTACAGAGTGGTTCGCAAATTCCACTCCCTCACCATCGGACAGAGTGACTCAAAAACTTTATTCACCCTGTTTACCGCATTTACAGAGTGCCTCAGAAATATTATAATGTCCTGAGCGGATGAAAATGTGATACCGAGTGATTCAGAAAATATATTCACGCTCTTAATCCTCTACAGAGTGGCTCAAAATCGTTACTCAGCCTGTTTACCGCATTACAGGGTGTTTCAGAAATATTATAGTCCTTTGATGTTATTTTACGATACCGGGTGACGCAAAAAGATTATTCACGTATTTAAATTTATACAGAGTGGCTCAAAAATGTCAATAACCTTTTTACCGCAGTTACAGAGTGTCGCAGAAGGTTTCAGTGCAATGTTTTGTGTCTCAAGTATATACAGGGTGGTTCAAAATCGCGTTAATTTTTTACAGGGTCTCTCAAAAGCGTTATTCCTCCTGTTTGCCGCAGTACAGAGTGTCTCAGAAGGTTTCAGCGCTATGGTCAGTGTTTCAAGTATAGACGTAACTAATATACGGTACAGAGTGATTCAAAATACTTATACATTCATTTCATTTCATACAGAGTGACGCAGAAACGTTATGCATTCGTTTTTTTCACATTACAGGGTGGTTCAGAGGTGCGAGGTCTTGATCAAACGAAAACAGGATACAGAGTGATTCAGAAACATGATTCACTCGTTTAACTTGATACAGAGTCGCTCAAAAACGTTATTCGCCCGTTTCCCGCAATACAGGGTGTCTCAGAAATATTTTACCGTCTCGAGCGAAGGAAAACGATCCAAACGCCTTATTTCATGTTACAGGGTGGTCTAAAAAGATTATTCGCGCTATGAACTTCCTACAGAGTGAGTCAAAAACGTTATTCTCCTGTTAATCGCATTCCAGAGTTGTTTACCGCGGTACAGGGTGACTCGAAATCTGTGTTACGAGATATTGAAATTATACCTTACCAAGTGATACAGGGGGTTTCAAAAAGGGAATTCACCTGTTTGTTGTTTGCCGCGGTACAGGGTGAC
This sequence comes from Eriocheir sinensis, assembly GCF_024679095.1. NCBI lineage: Eukaryota > Metazoa > Arthropoda > Malacostraca > Decapoda > Varunidae > Eriocheir > Eriocheir sinensis. Next base: position 100,467 of record NW_026111261.1, on the reverse strand, counting down.
TCGAAATCTGTGTTACGAGATATTGAAATTATACCTTACTAAGTGATACAGGGTGTTTCAAAAAGGGAATTCACCTGTTTGTTGTTTACCGCGGTACAGGGTGACTCGAAATCTGTGTGACGAGATATTGAAATTATAGCTTACTAAGTGATACAGGGTGTTTCAAAAAGGGAATTCACCTGTTTGTTGTTTGCCGCGGTACAGGGTGACTCGAAATCTGTGTGACGAGATATTGAAATTATACCTTACTAAGTGATACAGGGTGTTTCAAAAAGACAATTCACCTGTTTGTTGTTTACCGCGGTACAGGGTGACTCGAAATCTGTGTAACGAGATATTAAAATTATACCTTACTAAGTGATACAGGGTGTTTCAAAAAGGGAATTCACCTGTTTGTTGTTTACCGCGGTACAAGGTGACTCGAAATCTGTGTGACGAGATATTGAATTTATACCTTACTAAGTGATACAGGGTGTTTCAAAAAGGGAATTCACCCGTTTCAGAATACAGAGAGGCTCAAAAAACATTATAAAAGGTAAACCGCAGTACAGAGTGGCTCAGAAGTTTAAGTACCTCGTCCTGTAAATATATGCTTTTGTTATGTGGTACAGAGTGATTCAGAAAGCCTATCCACCTGTTTACGAGTACAGAGTGGTTCAGAACATCAAAAGAGGTTAACCGCTGTACAGGGTGACTCAGAAATTGGAGAATCTTGTCAAATTAACTATACAAAACGTCTCATGTGATACAGAGTGCTTCAAAAAAATGCATGCGTCCTTTTATCAATACAGGGTGGATCGGAATGCATTAAAAGGGTTAACCGCTGTACAGGGTGACTCAGAAATTGGAGAATCTTGTCAAATTAAATATACAAAACGTCTCATGTGATACAGAGTGCTTCAAAAAAATTCACGCGTCCGTTTATCAATACAGAGTGGTTCAGAACATCAAAAGAGCTTAAACGCTGTACAGGGTGACTCAGAAATGGAAGAATCTTGTCAAATTAAATATACTAAACGTCTCATGTAATACAGAGTGCTTCAAAAAATTCATGCGTCCGTTGATCAATACAGGGTGGATCAGAATGCATTAAAAAGGTTAACCGCCGTACAGGGTTACTCAGAAAGTTTGCGGTGTCATGAGATGTATTACTGTTTTCCTTCTCCAATGTTAATATTTTGAGGTCATTTTTCAGCCTTTCCTCACAGATAAAATAGGAAAACAAAATCCCTTGCTAAATTTTCTCGCATTCACTCGCATTAAGTTATACAAAAAATGGTCGAAACGGACTCATAAAAACGACAACATTGAACCTTTAGCAACTCCTTCCCGCTCTCTCATTTCCTTCGTAAGTTCAGATAAGATCGCAAATCAAAATCCCTCGCTAAATTTCATCGCATTCACTCGCATCAAGTTATACAAAAAATGGTCGAAACGGACTCATAAAAACGACAACATTGAACCTGTAGCAACTCCTTCCCGCTCTCTCATTTCCTTCGTAAGTTCAGATAAGATCGCAAATCAAAATCCATCGCTAAATTTCATCGCATTCACTCGCATCAAGTTATACAAAAAATACTCAAAACGGACTCATAAAAACGACAACATTGAACCTTTAGCAACTCCTTCCCGCTCTCTCATTTCCTTCGTAAGTTCAGATAAGATCGCAAATCAAAATCCCTCGCTAAATTTCATCGCATTCACTCGCATCAAGTTATATAAAAAATGGTCGAAACGGACTCATAAAAACGACAACATTGAACCGTGAGTGACTCCTTCCCGCTCTCTCATTTCTCTCGTAAGTTCAGATAAGATCGCAAATCAAAATCCCTCGCTAAATTTCATCGCATTCACTCGCATCAAGTTATACAAAAAAATGTCAAAACGGACTCATAAAAACGACAACATTGAACCTTTACTAACTCCTTCCTCCTCTCTCATTTCCTTCGTAAGTTCAGACAAGATCGCAAAACAAAATCCCTCGCTACATTTTCTCTCGCGTGAACTAATTTATATATTCAAAAAGTAGACGAAAGTAGAATGAAAGTAACCTCATGTTCTGTACGTGTAAATCCTTCCTCTTTGGTTAATTTTTGAAGCACAAGAATAAAATGAAAAAAATTATCACGTACAATTTTTATCTCGCGTTGGGATAAAATTATAGAGATTGAATGAAAACGAGGGAAAAGAGAAATTAATATGCCTCCTCCTCCTCCTCCTCCTCCTCCTCCTCCCATTCATCTTCTTCTTATTTACCCTTTTACTCCCTTTCCTTCACTTCTTTTCCTATTCTTTCCTTTCTTCCTTTCTCTTTTCTTCCTTTCTGTAATCACTTCTCTTCCTCCTCCTCCTCCTCCTCTTCTTCTTCTTCTTCTTCTTCTTCTTCTTCTTCCCATTCACTCTCTTCTCATTCTCCCTTTTCCTTTTTTCCTTCACATCTTTTCCAATTCTTTCCTTTCTTCCTTCATCTTTTTTTCCTTTCTTTATTCATTTTCTTCCCTTCCTCCTCCTCCTCCTTCTCTTCCTCTTCCCATTCTCTCTTCTCATTTTCCCTTTTCCTTTTTTCCTTCACATCTTTTCCAATTCTTTCCTTTCTTCCTTCATCTTTTCTTCCTTTCTTTATTCATTTTCTTCCCTTCCTCCTCCTCCTCCTCCTCCTCCTCTTCTTTTATATTTTCAAAAACGGGAAATTAGTTGAAAAAGATCCTTCCTATTTTTTTCTTTCTTTCACGTCACATTATACGAAAAAAAAACAAAGGGGGGTTAAAAAACAGCGTCAAATCTTCCTCCTTTTTTTTTCGTTCTGTTATGAAGAAAAAATAAAAGAAAAGGTTAATGTTTTTTTCTTTATTTTCCTTTCTTCTTATCCCCCTTCCTTCCTTCATTCATTCATTCATTCATTCCCTCCTTTCTTCCTTCCTTCCTTCCTTCCCTCACCTTCATTCCCTCTTTCTTCCTTCCTTCCTTCCTTTCCCTTTCTGCTTATCCTCCCCTCCTTCATTCATTCATTCATTCATTCATACCTTCCTTCCTTCTTTCCTTCCTTCCTTCCTTCCTTCACCTTCACCCCCCCCCCCTCTCTCTCCGCTTTTCCACAAATAAAAAATAACGAAAACAAGAAGAAGAAAAACACATTAAATCGGGTCCCAGAGAAAATCGGCCCCGTCACACTCCACTTCCGATCTCAAGGTCACCGATGGCATTATTTTCACAAACTCGAATTTCTCATATTTTTTCGTTCCCCGATTTTTATTTTTTTTTTCAACCGGGCGGCGAAATGTCGAAGAATATTGAAACTTGGGCGAAACTGACCCGATTTCGCCGATAAATTTAAGAGAATGGACCGAAAATTGGGGAGAGAGAGAGAGAGAGAGAGAGAGAGAGAGAGAGAGAGAGAGAGAGAGAGAGAGAGAGAGAGAGAGACAGAGAGAGAGTCTTTCTTTATCGGTTTTATGGCATCAGATAATAAGGAAAAAAAGAGAGAGAGAGAGAGAGAGAGAGAGAGAGATTGTGACCTTAATAATTATAGGTTAAGAAAAAAAGAGAATAGCGGTTATGTTTTTTCTTCCTTCTCTTCTATTCTCTTTCCCTTCAACACTCTCTCTCTCTCTCTCTCTCTCTCTCTCTCTCTCTCTCTCTCTCTCTCACACACACACACACACACACACACACACACACACAGAGAGAGAGAGAGAGAGAGAGAGAGAGAGAGAGAGGAATGCAGATTTGATTTATTACAGCAAAAGAAAAAAAACGGGAGAAAAACACCAAAAAAACACCAAAAAAAAACCACACAATAGTATCGAAAACTTCAAAAAGGTTACAGAGTGAAGCAAAAAAAAAAAAAAAAGGAAACGAGTGTAATGGCTTTTGAAAATGTTGACTTACTACAGTGTGCGTCAAAAGGTTTCGTCTGTGTGTGTGTGTGTGTGTGTGTGTGTGTTACAAGAGATATTCGCTTAGTACAGAGTGTCTCAGAATGTCTTTTTTTTTCTGGAAGCGAAAATATGAACAGTAGTCATTGGTAAGGTACAGGGTGATTCAAAAAGCTTATCCACTCCTTTAACCGCATACAGAGTGTCTCAAAAAGCATTATTCACTTATTAACAGAGTGTCTCAGAATGTTTTTTTTTCTGGAAGCGAAAATATGAACAGTAGTCATTAGTAAGGTACAGGGTGATTCAAAAAGCTTATCTACTCCTTTAACCGCATACAGAGTGTCTCAAAAAGCATTATTCACTTATTAACAGAGTGTCTCAGAATGTTTTTTTTTCTCAGTAGTCATTATCCCTTTAACTTCATACAGTGTGTCTCAAAAAGCATTATTCACTTATTAACAGAGTGTCTCAGAATGTTGTGGGTTTTTTTATCAGCTACAAATGACCCTGAACATTTTTATTATGAGTTACAGAGTGATTCAAAAAGCTCAGCAACGCATTTAACCTCCTACCGAGTGTCTCAAAAACATTATTCATCCATTATCCGTAGTGCAGAGTGTCGCAGAATGTTGTGTTTTTATTATCAGCTAGAAATAATACTCAACATTTTTATTATGAGTTACAGAGTGATTCAAAAAGCTTATCCACTCCTTTAACCTCCTACCGAGTGTCTCAAAAACATTATTCATCTATTATCCGTAGTACAGAGTGTCGCAGAATGCTGTGTTTTTATTATCAGCTAGAAATAGTACTAAATATTTATATTATAAGGTACAGGGTGATTCAAAAAGCTTATCCACTCCTTTAACCTCATACAGAGTGTCTCAAAAACATTATTCATCTATTATCCGTAGTACAGAGTGTCGCAGAATGCTGTGTTTTTATTACCAGCTAGAAATAGTACTAAATATTTCTATTATAAGGTACAGGGTGATTCAAAAAGCTTATCCACTCCTTTAACCTCCTACCGAGTGTCTCAAAAACATTATTCATCTATTATCCGTAGTGCAGAGTGTCGCAGAATGTTGTGTTTTTATTATCAGCTAGAAATAACACTAAATATTTCTATTATGAGTTACAGAGTGATTCAAAAAGCGCAGCAACGCATTTAACCTCCTACCGAGTGTCTCAAAAATATTATCCATCCGATTATTGCTGTACAGGGTGTCGCAGAATGATACGTTTTTGTTGCCAGTGGACTAACACTACGAAACATTTCTATCGTAACTTACAGAGTGATTCAGAAAGCTTATTATCCCCTTTCCCTTCCTACAGAGTGCCTCAAAAGCATTATTCATCCATTTACCGCAGTACAGAGTGTTACAGAATGTTTGCGTTTTTTTCTTATCGGTTCTAAGTTACAGAGTGATTCAGAAAGCCTATTATCCCCTCTCCCTTCCTACAGAGTGCCTCAAAAGCATTATTCATCCATTAACCGCAGTACAGAGTGTTACAGAATGTTTGCGTTTTTCTCTTATCGCTTCTAAGTTACAGAGTGATTCAAAAAGCTCACTCACTGAATCCCTTTACTACAGAGTGCCGCAAAACATCATTCACCCATTAACCTCCATACAGGGTGTCTCAGAATGCTTGCAGTGCGATACAGGGTGATACAGGGTGCCGAGAAACCCCCTAAATTCGTACAGGGTGGCGCGGAAAGCTCTTTAGCGGTACGGGGTGATTCAGAAAGTTTGGACGCGTCAGGGAAACGTGAGAAGTGAGGCTCGAGGTAACAGGGTGGCGCAGGATGTCAAGAGTGCGGTAAACGTGTCGCTACAGTGTGCGTCAAAAGTGTGAGGCGCTGAAGAGGGTACGTGTAAAAGAGGAGGAGGAGGAGGAAGAGGAAGAAGAAGAAAAAGAAGAAAAGGAGGAGGAGGAGGTGAGGTGGTGGAAGAGAAGAAGAGAAATCGGAGAAGGAAGAAGAAGAAAGACAGAATAAAAATGTAAAAGAAAGAGGAGGAGGAGGAAGAGGAAGAAGAAGAAAAAGAAGAAGAGGAGGAGGAGGAGGAGGTGGAAGAGAAGAGGAAGAAGAGAAATCGGAGAAGGAAGAAGAATCAGACAAAATGAAAATGTAAGAGAAGAAGGAGGAGGAGGAAGAGGAAGAAGAAGAGGAGGAGGAGGAGGAGGAAGAGGGTAAAGAAAAAAGAGGAGGAGGAGGAGGAAAAAGATAAGGAACACGAAATGAGGAGAATATGAAGAGAGACGAGGAGGAGGAGGAAGAAGAAGAAGAAGAAGAAGAAGAAGAAAAAAAAAGTACACAAATTGCAAAAAAAAAGGATAAAAAAAAGAGGAAGTAAATTAAGTCATGAACAGTGTAACTTCCGTGTGTGTGTGTGTGTGTGTGTGTGTGTGTGTGTGTGTGTGTGTGTGTGTGTACATGGGCGTGGTTGTATGTACAGCTGTGTGTGTGTGTGTGTGTGTGTGTGTGTTTGCTAAATTAATGACATGTTGACAGGTTCGTGTTTGAGGTAAATAATAATAATGATAATAATAACAATAATAATAATAATAATAATAATAATAATAATAATAATAATAATAAGGTAGAGAAAACTTTATTATCTCTCAAATTGATTCTTTCTTCCAAATCTCAATCTTTTCTTTATTTTTTTTCTTTATTTGTTTCTCTTTTTTTCTTATGATTTCTCTATCTTTATCTTCCTTTATTTCTCTCTTTACTTATTTCTCTTATTTCAGTTTTATTTATCTTTTATTCTCTTTCTCTATTTATTTAACTTTCTGTATTTATCTTGTATTTTATTTAGCTTTTTTTTACCTTCCATGTTTTATTTCGATTTTATTTCATCTTCATTTATTTTGTGTTTCTCTTTATTTAATTTCTTTCTTTATTTCTCTTATTTTCTCTTTATTTTTTATCTATTTTTATTTTCATCGTCTCATCTAAATCTCGACTTTTATTTCTATTTTATTTTATCTTTATTAATTCTTTGTGTTTCTCTTTATTTAACTTTCTATATTTCTCTTTAATTTTTCTTTATTTTTTATCTATTTTTATTATCATCGTCTCATCTAAATATCGACTTTTTATTTCTATTTTATTTTATCTTCATTAATTCTTTGTGTTTCTCTTTATTTAACTTTCTATATTACTCTTATTTTTTTTATTTCCTTATCTATTTTTATTTTCATCGTTTCATCTAAATCTCGACTTTTATTTCGATTTTATTTTATCTTCATTAATTCTTTGTTTTTCTCTTTATTTAACTTTCTATTTCTCTCTTATTTTTCTTTATTTTTTTCTATTTTTTTCTGTCATCTAAATATCGACTTTTATTTCATCTTCATTCCATCTTCATTTATGTTTCCTTTTTTTCCCTTTAAAGTATTTCCCTGTTTCTCTTGTTACGTCTTTGTTTTTATTTGTTTTTCAGCGTTTCATCTAAATATCGACTTTTATTTCATCTTCATTTATGTTTCCTTTTCTTCCCTTTAAAGTATTTCCCTGTTTCTCTTGTTACGTCTTTGTTTTTATTTGTTTTTTTGTTGTTTTCAGCGTGTCATCTCAATCTTTACTTCTTATAGCGTGAGAGTATTGATGATTTTATTGACGCCTCGTTTTTATTCCGTCATTCCCCGTCATTGATTCATTTTGATTTTCTGATGCCGTTTCTTTTCGTTTAGTATATGTCTTGTTTTGTTTTTCTAGGAGTTTTGTTTCTTGTATTTTCCTCTTTGTATAAGCGTGTGTGTGTGTGTGTGTGTGTGTGTGTGTGTGTGTGTGTGTGTGTGGGTGTGTTTGTTTGAGCGGCACACAAATAAACAAACAGTAGAAAGCATTACGAGCGGATAGCATTAAGGAAAGCGGACAAGGATGAAAAGTATGATTAGGAATAAAACCTCAGAATAGGAAACACGGGAGAGAAGAAAAAGAAGAGGAAATAAAGGAAAAGAAACGTGAAATCGCGGTGAGAAAGACGGAATTGTGGTCAAGCTGAAGCTGCGGTCAGGGAGATGAAACTGCGGTCAGATAAAATGAAACAGCGGTCAAGAGGGTGGAAAAGCGGTTGGGAAAGCGAAACTGCGGTCAGAAAAATGAAACAGACGAAACTACGGTCAGGGGGATGAAACTGCGGTCAAATAGAATGAAACTACGGTCAGGAGGGTGAAACTGCGATCAGGAAGATGAAACTGCGGTCAGGAAGATGAAACTGCGGTCAGGGTGATGAAACAGCGGTCAGGAAAATGAAACCATGGTCAGGAAGAATAAAACAGACGGAACTGCGGTCAGGGGGATGAAACTGCGGTCAAATAGAATGAAACTACGGTCAGGAAGATGAAACTGCGGTCAGGGTGATGAAACAGCCGTCAGGAAAATGAAACCGCGGTCAGGAAGAATAAAACAGACGGAACTGCAGTCAGGGGGATGAAACTGCGGTCAAATAGAATGAAACTGCGGTCAGGAAGATGAAACTGCGGTCAGGAAGATGAAACTGCGATCAGAAAGCTGGAATAGCGGTCAGGAAGAGTGAAACAGACGAAATTGCGGGTCAAGGGGACCAAACTGCGGGAAGGATGATGAAACAGCGGCCAGGAATATGAAACTGCGGTGAGGGAGATGAAACAGCGGTCAGGGAGATAAAACAGCGGTCAGGGAGATAAAACAGCGGTCAGGGAGATAAAACAGCGGTCAGGGAGATAAAACAGCGGTCAGGGAGATGAAACAGCGGTCAGGGAGATGAAACAGCGGTCAGGGAGATAAAACAGCGGTCAGGGAGATAAAACAGCGGTCAGGGAGATAAAACAGCGGTCAGGGAGATAAAACAGAGATGAAACAGCGGTCAGGGAGATGAAACAGCGGTCAGGGAGATAAAACAGCGGTCAGGGAGATAAAACAGCGGTCAGGGAGATAAAACAGCGGTCAGGGAGATGAAACAGCGGTCAGGAGAATTGAAACCGGTTTGGAAGAATGAAACCGCGGTCAGGGAGATGAAACAGCGGTCAGGGAGATGGAACGGCGGTCAGGGAGATGAAACAGCGGTCAGGGAGATGGAACGGCGGTCAGGGAGATGGAACGGTGGTCAGGGAGATGGAACAGTGGTCAGGGAGATAAAACAGCGGTCAGGGAGATAAAACAGCGGTCAGGGAAATAAAACAGCGGTCAGGGAGATAAAACAGCGGTCAGGGAAATAAAACAGCGGTCAGGGAGATAAAACAGCGGTCAGGGAGATGAAACAGCGGTCAGGGAGATAAAACAGCGGTCAGGGAGATAAAACAGTGGTCAGGGAAATAAAACAGCGGTCAGGGAGATAAAACAGCGGTCAGGGAAATAAAACAGCGGTCGGGGAGATAAAACAGCGGTCAGGGAGATGAAACAGCGGTGAGGGAGTTGAAACAGCGGTCAGGGAGATAAAACAACGGTCAGGGAGATAAAACAGCGGTCAGGGAGATAAAACCGGTCAGGGAGATAAAACAGCGGTCAGGGAGATGAAACAGCGGTCAGGGAGATAAAACAGCGGTCAGGGAGATGAAACAGCGGTCAGGGAGATGAAACAGCGGTCAGGGAGATAAAACAGCGGTCAGGGAGATAAAACAGCGGTCAGGGAGATGAAACAGCGGTTAGGGAGATGAAACAGCGGTCAGGGAGGTGTAACAGCGGTCAGGGAGATAAAACAGCGGTCAGGGAGATGAAACAGTGGTCAGGGAGATAAAACAGCGGTCAGGGAGATAAAACAGCGGTCAGGGAGATAAAACAGCGGTGAGGGAGATAAAACAGCGGTCAGGGAGATGAAACAGCGGTTAGGGAGATGAAACAGCGGTCAGGGAGGTGTAACAGCGGTCAGGGAGATGGAACAGCGGTCAGGGAGATGGAACGGTGGTCAGGGAGATGAAACAACGGTCAGGGAGATAAAACAGCGGTCAGGGAGATAAAACAGCGGTCAGGGAGATAAAACAGCGGTCAGGGAGATGGAACAGCGGTCAGGGAGATGGAACGGTGGTCAGGGAGATGAAACAGCGGTCAGGGAGATAAAACAGCGGTCAGGGAGATAAAACAGCGGTCAGGGAGATGAAACAGCGGTCAGGGAGATGAAACAGCGGTCAGGGAAATGAGACAGCGGTCAGAAGGAAAGAAATTACCAAGAACACAGAAATTTGCCAAAGAAAACCATGAAAATAGATCACGAAGAATTAATGTTGACAAGGAACGGAAATTTTGCGCTTAAGAAAAGAACGTGCGGTCAGACTATATGAGATGAGATCGGAACGTGTCCAAGAAATCAAAATAATAGGAAGGCGATTAGAACGTCTTAAGTGGAACCAGAACGGAGAATTTATGTTTTTTGAAGGAGGAATTGATTTTAAAAAGCCAAAAATTATCTCGGAACGTAAGAGTTGTGTGTGTGTGTGTGTGTGTGTGTGTGTGTGTGTGTGTGTGTGTGTGTGTGTGTGTGTGTGTGTGTGTTCATTGTATATTTTTTTTTGGGTTTTGTTTTGTTTCCTTTTCTTTTTCTTTTCTTTTTAATTTTACTCGATTTATTTCATATTTTCCTCTTCTTTCCTTTCCGTTCTTTCCTTTTTTTCTCTTTCTATAAATTTTCTGCATTTTTCATTCCTTTTCTTTTTCTTTTTTTCTTCTTTTTTACTCGTATTTTTCATATTTTCCTTTTTTTTCGGTTTCAATAAATTTTCTGCTTTTTTCTTTCTTTTTCTTTTTCTTTTTTTATATTTTACTCATTTTTTTCATATTCTCCTCTCTTCCTCTCCTTTCCCTTCTCTCCTTTCCTTTTCTCTTCTTTTCACTTTCTCCTTAAATCTTCCTCTTCTTTCCCCTTCTTCTAAATACTCTTCCTTTTACAGTTCTTCTCTTACGTTAATTTACAGTTGAGGGACAATTCTCAACATTAACTCGCCTTTGTACAGTTAAATTACTTTCATTAGTCATTATAGAGTGATTAAACTTTCGTAACATAATTTAGCGCCTTTGTACAGTTAAACCACTCTCATTAGTCATTATAGAGTGATTAAACTTTCGTAACATAATTTAGCGCCTTTGTACAGTTAAACCACTCTCATTAGTCATTATAGAGTGATTAAACTTTCGTAACATAATTTAGCGCCTTTGTACAGTTAAACCACTCTCATTAGTCATTATAGAGTGATTAAACTTTCGTAACATAATTTAGCGCCTTCGTGTCCAATTACCGTTGCGTCTGTAAGGGTAATTAGGCCTATTTACAGGTACGAATTTGTTAACTCAGGTAAATTGAGTCCCCCCCTTAATCCTTTGAAGTATAATTTAGCGTTTTTCTGTCTTAATTTAGCGCTAACCGACTTCACAATTACCGTAGCGTCTGTAAGGGTAATTAGGCCTATTTACAGGTATCAATTAGTTCAGGTAAATTGAGTCCCCCGCTTAATCATTATAATCTTTTGAAGTATAATTTAGCGTTTTTCTGTCTTAATTTAGCGCTGACGGCCTTTACTTAACGTCTACAGGTACAATTAGTCTTTCTGCACATTAATTACACACTCCAGGTAAATTAGTCACCTATTAGTCATTAGAGAGAGTCATTATCACCTCCAGAAATATAATTTAGCGTTTTTCTGTCTTAATTTAGCGCTGATGGACTTCACTTAGTGTCTACAAGTATAATTAGTCTTTCTGCACCTTAATTACACACTCCAGGTAAATTAGTCACCCATTAGTCATTAGAGAGAGTCATTATCACCTCCAGAAATATAATTTAGCGTTTTTCTGTCTTAATTTAGCGCTGATGGACTTCACTTAGTGTCTACAGGTATAATTAGTCTTTTCACACCTTAATTACACACTCCAGGTAAGTTGATCACCCATTAGTCATTATAGAGAGTCATTATCCCCTCCAGAAGTATAATTTAGCGTTTTTCTGTCTTAATTTAGCGCTGACCGACTTCACTTAGCGTCTACAAGTATAATTAGTCTTTCTGCACCTTAATTACACACTCCAGGTAAATTAGTCACCCATTAGTCATTAGAGAGTCATTATCCCCTCCAGAAGTATAATATAGCGTTTTTCTGTCTTAATTTAGCGCTGACGGACTTCACTTAATATCTACAAGTATAATTAGTCTTTCTACACCCTAATTAGTGACGGCAGGTAAATGAGGGCCTTACCTTAGTCATTAGCGAGCCCACTTAGCATTCCCAGGTGTGATTTCAGGGTAATTAGTGATCATTTAGCGCTGGGAGGTGTGTCTCGACTTGTACAGGTAATAGACTCACTCTCCTTTGTTTAATTAGTCAAAACACACCTTTCTAACTCTACCCCGCGACAGTCCACCACACAGCCATGCAACCAGTTCGATACCCGCTAGAAATCAATTGCAAGCCACCACCAGCCTGTATAACACCTCGCTAGCGTATGTGTGTGTGTGTGTGTGTGTGTGTGTGTGTGTGTTGTTAGCGACCGCACACCTGTGATTAAGTGACCCAGATGTTGATTTGGGGTTCCTTGTGTTAGGTGACGGTTGTGTTGATATCGTGTAAGTGGTTTCAATTGGGTTTTTTATCGGGTACTTTTTTTTCATATATAATTTCCTATATTTCATTGCTCTTTCCCATTTATACCTGTGATTAAGTGACCCAGGTGTTAATTGGGGACTTCTTGTGTTAGGTGAGGGTGTGTTGATATCGTGTTAGTGGTTTCAATTGGGTTTTTTATCGGGTACTTTTTTTTTTCATATATAATTTCCTATATTTCATTGCTCTTTCCCATTTATACCTGTGATTAAGTGACCCAGGTGTTAATTGGGGACTTTTTGTGTTAGGTGACGGTTGTGTTGATATCGCGTCAGTGGTTTTAATGAGGTTTTCTATCGGGCTTTCTATATGTTACTGGGATCCATGTACTTAGTTTTCATATATACCTTCATACTTTCCATTTATACCTGTGATTAAGTGACCCAGGTGTTGATTGGGGACTTCTTGTGTTAGGTGAGGTTGTGTTGATATCGCGTTAGTGGTTTTAATTGGCTTTTCTATCGGGTTTTCTATATGTTACTGGGATCCATGTACTTAGTTTTCATATATA
>NW_026111261.1:80000-82500 GCF_024679095.1 Eriocheir sinensis | reverse complement strand
CTTCCTCCCATTCCCTCCCCTTTTCGTTCCCTTACTTCCTTTCCCTTCCCTTCCCTCCTCCTCTTCCCCTGTCCTTCTCTCTCCCTTCCTTCCCTCCCTATATCTCTCTCCCTCTCCCCCTTCCTTCCTTCCCCTTCCCCCTTTTCCAGGAAGTCATGTGATGTAAATATTAAGCGAGAATGAAAGTGTCTAGTTAATCTTCCTATTCCGGGTAATTCCCACTTTCTCATCGTCTCCGTTTTCTTTGAAGCTAATCAAAGAAAATGGGATATGATTAGCGTCCGGGCGCGGCGTCCAGGAAGGCAGGGGTTCGCTTCCCGCCGCGGCCACAAGCTGGTAAATTTTCAGTCACCGTCAAGTGGCCTAAACTGCCCTCGTTCTGTCCTGAAGACCGCCTAACAACCAGGTCTCTGAATTCTCTCTAACCCCTTCACTGGTAGCCTGGTAACATACACTCCCAGGTCTTTCTCTGCCTCTGTGGTGGATAGTGGAGTGTTTCCCATGTGGTATTGGTGTGCTGGATATCCCTTCACTGGTAGCCTGGTAACATACACTCCCAGGTCTTTCTCTGCCTCTGTGGTGGGTAGTGGAGTGTTTCCCATGTGGTATTGGTGTGCTGGATATCCCTTCACTGGTAGCATGGTAACATACACTCCCAAGTAGGAAATCTTGTAGGAAATCCAAAGTCAAGGGGCTAAAGAGGTTAAAAGATGAGCTCCGGGGGGTAATTTGGGTCAGACAAGATGTCACCACTATAAAAAGCTGCGCGCGCCATAACGGGTAGGGGCCAACCACCAAACCCACCTAGAAAGCCTACATGCGCTATAGACAACACGTGAACATATTTTTTTTCTATTTCTGTATTTTCATTTGTTCATATTTCCTCTTATTCTCGTTTATCATTCCATTTATATCTTTCTCTTCTTCGTTCGTTCTTCATCAATATTTTTTTTTGTCTTATTTTGTCTCTATTTGTTTTATTTATGTTTTTATTTTCTTCTTTTTCGTCTCCTTCATTCTTTGTTTTATCGTGGGGTCAAAAAAGTTAATAAAAAAGAATGTAGTTTTATGACAGTTGTAAAAGAAGAAGAAGGAAGAGGAGGAGGAGGAGGAGGAGGAGGAGGAGGAGGAGGAGGAGGAGGAAGGGGAGGGGAAGATCATTGCAGGGAATATTACGAGAAGGAGGAGGAGGAGGAGCAGGAGGAGGAGGAGGAAGAAGAGAAGAGAAAGGAAGGAAGAAGGGGAAGGAAGAATAATAATAGAGGAGGAAGAAGAAGTATGAGAGGAGGAAGAAGAGGAGGAGGAAGAAGAAAGGAAGAGAACCAAAGGAACACAAAAGAAGAAAAACCAGAGAAGAAAATGATTAGGAAGAAGTGGAAGATAAAGAAAAGAAATAGAAAAAAATAGAAAAGAATAGAAACAGAAAAAGAAAATAGAAATAGAAATGAATAGAAAGAAACGGAATAAAAGAATAAAGAAGGAGGAGGAAGAGAAGGAATAAAAAGAGGAAGAAGAAGAAGAAAAAAATATTAGAATGAGAAAAAACGAGAGAAAGACAATAGTAGTAGTAGTAGTAGTAGTAGTAGTAGTAGTAGTAATAGTAGTAATAGTAGAAGTAGTAGTAGTAGCGTGATGGTGTGAGAAGCCATTGTTATCCACACACACACACGCACACACGCACACGCACACAGGTACACACACACACACACACACACACACACACACACGTACACGATCGATCTCGGTAACAGTGATGGGCGTGACCGTGTGCTTGTAATGGTGCCATGTACACACACACACACACACACACACACACACACACACGCACACACGCACACACGTTGACAAGGTCCATTCTTCCATATAATTACTATTGATTTTTTACCTTAAAACAATTCATTATCTTCACTATTATAATTATCAACACTCCCCTCTCTCTCTCTCTCTCTCTCTCTCTCTCTCTCTCTCTCTCTCTCTCTCTCTCTCTCTCTCTCTCTCTCTCTCTCTCTCTCTCTCTCTCTCTCTCTCTCTCTCTCTCTCTCTCTCTCTCTCTCTCTCTCTCTCTCTCTCTGTGTGTCTATCTATATATCTATCTATCTCATTCTCTTTATTTCAAGTCTTTTTTTCTATTCATGCTTTTTATCTATCTATCTATCTATCTTTTTCTATCTCATAAGTACGTTCATTCCCTTTTCATTCGGCATATTCTATTCCTTATTCTTTCTATTCCCTATTCTCTCTCTCTCTCTCTCTCTCTCTCTCTCTCTCTCTCTCTCTCTCTCTCTCTCTCTCTCTCTCTCTCTCTCTCTCTCTCTCTCTCTCTCTCTCTCTCTCTCTCTCTCTCTCTCTCTAACTACCTCACTCGCTCAATGTCTTCCCGCTAGAACGTACCATATCTTGTCAATCCGTCACTGTCCTTCGCTTCCTTACACCCCCGTCACTACACAATGGACTCGACCCGTGACGTCACATGTAAACATACCCTTCCCTAAGCCCAGTG
>NW_026111261.1:0-70000 GCF_024679095.1 Eriocheir sinensis | reverse complement strand
TTTTTATTTCCCTCCTTCCTTTCTTTATTCCTGTTTCCTCTCCTTACTGCTCCCTCCCTCCCTCCCTCCCTCCCTCCATCTCTCCCATCTTTACTCCCTTTCCTCCATCACGCGAGCCTGTAAAAGGAGGGAGGAGGAAGGGGAGGTAGGGGGGGAGAGAAGGTAGGTAAGGAGAGGAGAAAAGAGAGAGGGAGGGAGAGAAAAGTGAAGGAAAAGATGAAAGGAAAAGAAAAAGGAAAGAAAAATTATGATAAGAAAAGGAGGGAAAGAAGGAGAGAGAGGAAGAAAGGGAAGGGAAGAAATGGAAAGGAGAGAAATAGAGAAATAAACTGAGAGAAAAGAATAATTAGAAGGAAAAGAAGGAATAGAGAAAAGAAAAGAAAAGGAAGTAAAGAAGAAAAGGAAAGGAAGGGAAGAAGAAATGAGAGAAAGAAATTAAAGAAACGAATAGAGATAGAGAAAGAAGGAAGGATGAAGGAAGAAAAGAAAATAGATCAACTTTGCCAATTAAAGAAAGTAAGATAGAGATAGACTGATAAAGAGAAAGAAAGAAGCAAGATAGAAGGAAAGAAAACTAAGAAAAACAAAGAAAATAACCCAAAAAAAACAAACCTTATCAGAAAAACAAAGAAGAAAGAAAGAAAGAAAGACAAGGAAAGGAAGAAACAAAGGACAATAGGAAAAGAAAGAAAGAAAAACGAAGAAAAACAAAGAAAATACCCCAAAAAAACAAACCTTTCAACAATTATCGTACCCCGGCAACCACACGTCTCACACACAAAACACAGTTGCCAGATACCCACCAGACTCAACCCCTCCACCCTCCCGTCTCTTCTCTCCCCCTCCCTCCCTCTTTCCTCCGTCTCTCTCTCTCTCTCCCTCGCTTAACGTTGAGAAGATAGCGTTTACGAGATCTTGGCGGCACGGGAGAGTAAGCGCGCGGTTTTTACGAGTGAAATAAACGGTTTAAAATGCGTTCAGGATAGGCGCGCTCGCAACATCTGGCAACCTCGCGCGTTATATTACACCTCAATGGAATATTTCGCGACTTGGCAACTGTTTGTTTACATTCTCGTTCGCTCTCTTGCGCGCAGTCACTCTGTTGATGTTGTTTTGTTTTGTTTATTGTTTTGATTTGTTTTTGTTTGCTTATCTCTCTCTCTCTCTCTCTCTCTCTCTCTCTCTCTCTCTCTCTCTCTCTCTCTCTCTCTCTCTCTCTCTCTCTCCTTCCCTTCCTTTTCTTTCGTTTTTTATATATTTTCTTATTTATATATTTCTCTCTCTGTCTATCTTCCTATCTATCTATCTATTTATGTATCTATTATTTTTTTCTTTTCTTTATCTTTTGTTTTGTTTTCTTTCTTTTTAATTTTCTTCTCTCTTTCTCATTTCTTCGTTTTTTTTTGGGCTTTTCTTTCTTTTCTTTTTCCTTTTATCATCTTTTTCTTCCTTCCTTCTTTCCTTCATTCATTCTTTCTCATTTATTTTTGTTTTTCTCCTTTTTACTCCATTCCTTCTTTCTTTTTTCTCTTCCTTCCTTCCTTCCTTCTTTCCTCCCTTCCTTCCTTTCTCATTTATTTCTGTTTTTTCCTTTTTCCTTCATTCCTTCTTTCTTTTTCTCTTCCTTCCTTCCTTTCTTCTTTCCTCCCTTCCTTCCTTTCTCATTTATTTCTGTTTTTCTCCCTTTCCTCTCTTCCTTCTTTCTTTTTCTCTTCCTTCCTTCCTTCCTTCCATTTCATTCGCCTTTCTTTTTCAACTTCTTCCTATTTCCTTCCTTCCTTCCTTTCCCTTTTCCTCTCTTCCTTCTTTCTTTTTCTCTCCCTTCCTTCCTTCCTTCCTTCCTTCCATTTCATTCTCCTTTCTTTTTCAACTTCTTCCTCTTTCCTCCCTTCCTTCCTGTTACTCATCTCCTCCTCCTCCTCCTCCTCCTCCTCCTCCTCGTCGTCGTCTTCTTCCTCCTCCTACTCTTCCTCCTTTCAAAAAATCTTAGTTTCTTGGAAGTTATCAAAGCAAATATATAATGAACGGTTTAATTATTCACTACGCAAAGAAACTAGGAAATAATGAGAGTATATTTTTTTCTTATTTCTGTTTTTTTCTTATTTTTTGAGTTTGTCTTTTCATCTTTAATTAATTTTGTTTTTTTGTTTTTGTTTTTTTCGAGTTTTTCATTTTTTTTTCTTGTTCAAATTTTCTCTTTTCACTTCGTCATTTTTTTTACTTTCTTTTTTTTGGTTTTTCTTTTCATTTTTCTTTTCTCCTTTGTCTTTTTTTGTTTTTTTCAGTTCGCTCAATTTTCTTCTTTTTCCGAATTTGTCTTTTTTCTTCGTCTACTTTCTTCTCCTTTTCCTCTTTTTTTCATATTTTCTTTATTTTTTATCAACTTTGTCATTTTTTTCGAATTTATTGTATTTTTTCTTTTATTTTGAGATTATCTTTTCAATTTTCTTAAAAGTTACTTAAAGAAAATGTGAATAAGAAAAGTTAAGAAAGGAAGTATTGATGATGATAATTGTAGTAGTAGTAGTAGTAGTAGTAGTAGAAGTAGTAGTAATAGTAGTAGTAGTAGTAGTAGTAGTAGTAGTATTGATAAGACGAAGAAGAAGAAGAAGAAGAAGAAAGAAACACACACACACACACACACACACACACACACACACACACACACACACATCAAGAGAGAGAGAGAGAGAGAGAGAGAGAGAGAGAGAGAGAGAGAGAGAGAGAGAGAGAGAGACCAAAAAGCACCCTATTTCTCTCCCTTCTCCTTACCCTCCCTCCTCTCCCTTCTCCCTTCCTCCCTCCCTCCTTCTCTCCCTTCCTCCTATAATCCTATCTCTATTACCTCCACCACTACCATCTTCCCTTCCCTTCCCTTCCCTTCCCTCCCTTCCCTTCCTTCCCTTCCCTTCCCTTAATTGTACCCAAATATTTTTTTTCTAATGGCCAAGACGCTAGTAAAGGAATTGGGTAAGGAAGGGAAGGGAAAGGAAGGAAAAAGGAAAGGAAAAGGAAGGAAGGAGAAAGGAAGGAAAGGGAAGAAAGGAAGAAGGAAGGGAAGGGTGGAAGGGAAAGGAAGGAAGAGAAAGGAAGAAAGGAAAGGAAAGGGAGGGAAGGTAAATCTTATAATACTGTTCATTTGATGGTTCTCTCTCTCTCTCTCTCTCTCTCTCTCTCTCTCTCTCTCTCTCTCTCTCTCTCTCTCTCTCTCTCTCTCTCTCTCTCTCTCTCTCTCTCTCTCTCTCTCTCTCAAGCTATATTTTTTTTGTTAATCATAAAAATATTGCGGCAGGAAGAGAGAGAGAGAAGAAGAAGAAGAAAGAAAGAGAAGAGAAGTCTTGTTGATGGTTGATAATTTGTTTTATTTTTGTTTTATTGCTCTCTCTCTCTCTCTCTCTCTCTCTCTCTCTCTCTCTCTCTCTCTCTCTCTCTCTCTCTCTCTCTCTCTCTCTCTCTCTCTCTCTCTCTGCTGGCCTAAATTCATAATTAATGAGATAAATTGATTTCGTGGTGTGTGTGTGTGTGTGTGTGTGTGTGTGTGTGTGTGTGTGTGTGTGTGTGTGTGTGTGAGTGTGTGTGTGTGTGTGTGTGTTTCATGACTCTCTCTCTCTCTCTCTCTCTCTCTCTCTCTCTCTCTCTCTCTCTCTCTCTCTCTCTCTCTCTCTCTCTCTCTCTCTCTCTCTCTCTCTCTCTCTCTCTCAACACACACATTCTATTTCCAACTAATATTTTCCTCCTCCAACACCTCCTCCTCCTCCTCCTCCTCCTCCTCCTCCTCCTCCTCCTCCTCTTCCTCCTCCTCCGCCTCCTCCTCCTCCTCCTCCTCCTCCCTTCATCACCATCACTCATTCCTCCTTCCCTTCTATCCCATGGGAGGAGGGAGAGAAAGAGGGAAAGAGAGAGAGATAGAGAGAGAGAGAGAGAGAGAGAGAGAGAGAGAGAGAGAGAACCCCTCCCATTTTTATCTATTTGCATGGTTTTATCTATCTGCCTCTCTCTCTCTCTCTCTCTCTCTCTCTCTCTCTCTCTCTCTCTCTCTCTCTCTCTCTCTCTCTCTCTCTCTCTCTCTCTCTTGACATGAACAAAGATATATCACTCATGTTTTCTCTCCTTTCTTTCTCTTCTTTCTTCCTCCTTCCCTTCCTTCTCTTCCCTTCCCTTCCTTCAATTCCCTTCCCTTCCCTTCCCTTCCTTCCTTCCTTCCTTCCTTCCCTTCCCTTCCCTTCCCTTCCCTTCCTTTGTCAAGTCATATATGTACAGGAAAGGTACACACATTCGTCAATTGTGTACGTCTGTGTGCGTGTCTGTGTGCGTGTCTGTGTGCGTGTCTGTGTGTGTGTCTGTGTGTGTGTCTGTGTGTGTGTGTGTGTGTGTGTGTGTGTGTGTGTGTGTGTGATGGTACATTGTCACTCCTAGAAACACACACACCTACACCTAAATTCTAAGTACACACAGACACACACACGCACACACTCACGCAAGCAGATATATACGTACATGTGTATACCAATATTCCTACACACACACACACACACACACACACACACACACACACACACACACACACATAAACGCACATACATACATACATACATAATTTGGTACACATGTCTCTCTTGTTAAACATACATGATTACATACCTCTCTCTCTCTCTCTCTCTCTCTCTCTCTCTCTCTCTCTCTCTCTCTCTCTCTCTCTCTCTCTCTCTCTCTCTCTCTCTCTCTCTCTCTCTCTCTCTCTCTCTCTCTCTCTCTCTCCTATCAATCTATTTATGCAAATATATTCTATTTTTCCATATTACGAAGAGGAAGGGGAGAGAAGAAAAAAGGAAAGGCGAGAGTGAAAAGAGGAAGAGAGAGAGAGAGAGAGAGAGAGAGAGAGAGAGAGAGAGAGAATTAGAGCATAACAAAGAAAAAGACAAATATTTACCAAGGAGAGGAAGAGAGAGGAGGTTTGAATAGGTCCTCCTCCTCCTCCTCCTCCTCCTCCTCCTCCTCCTCCTCTTCCTCCTCCTCCTCTTCCTTAACCCTCTCTTTCCTACTTTTTCTTCATTTTCTTCATTATATATTTTTCCTCTTCCTCCTCCTCCTCCTCCTCCTCTTCCTCCTCCTCCTCCTCCTCCTCCTCGAGAATTCAAGAGGAGGAGGAGTGACAAAGGAGCAATATTTTCCTCTTTTTCCTCTCTCCTCTTCCTCTTTTTTCCTCTTTTTTTACTTTTTTTTTCTTTGTGGTTCAGGTTCATTGCTCTTTCTCTCTCTCTCTCTCTCTCTCTCTCTCTCTCTCTCTCTCTCTCTCTCTCTCTCTCTCTCTCTCTCTCTCGCTCTCTCTCTCTCTCGTGTACTTGTTACGTGGTTAGGGGGGAGAGAGAGAAGAAAAAGCTCGATTTTCTCTTTTCTCTCTCTCTTATTAATTAATCATCTTGTTTACCTCCTCCTCCTCCTCCTCCTCCTCCTCCTCCTCCTCCTCCTCCTCTTCCTCCTCTTCCTCTTCCTCCTCTTCTGCTTTTGAAGTTCTCTTGAATTCACTTCCTCTGCCCGTTTCCTCTCTCTCTCTCTCTCTCTCTCTCTCTCTCTCTCTCTCTCTCTCTCTCTCTCTCTCTCTCTCTCTCTCTCTCTCTCTCTCTCTGATAAGGAAAAATTAGTGAGCCAAATTCGTGTGTCCCTTGTGAGAGAGAGAGAAAGAAGGAAGAAGGAGGAGAGAGAGAGAGAGAGCATCTGTGGAATACTGACCACCCTTAGGCCTACAAGAAAAGGGAATGTTTTTTTTTGTTTGTTTGTTAGTTTGTTTGTTTGTTGTTGATGGCTCTTGTTGTTGTCTTCCTCTTCTTCTTCCTCTTCCTCCTCTTCTTCCTCTTCCTCTTCTTCTTCTTCTTCATCGTCTTCTTCTTATTATTATTTTTGGTATTTAATTTCTGGGTTTTTTTTTTTTCCTTTAGATTTTTTTCCTTCTCTTTTTTTTCTTCTTTTCCTCAGTTTTTTTATTTTCCTTTTTATTTTCCTTTTCTTTATTTTCTTTTATTTCCTTTCGTTTCTTTTCCTCTTTTTCTTCATTTTCTGACTTATTTATTTTTCTTTATTTGCTTTATTTTGTTTTTCCTTCCTTTTATATTTTTCTTCCTAAGTTTTCTTTTCATTTTTATTTTCTTTTTTTCATATTTTCCTGTTTTCATATTTTCGTATTGTCCTATTATCCTGTTTTCATATTTTCCTGTTTTCCAATTTTCCTTTTTTTTCATTGTTTAATTTCTTTCCTTTTTCCTTTTCCTCTTTTTCAATATTTTTTCCTCTTTTTTCCTCTTTTCCTTCAGTCAGTCTTCATATTTTCCTTCTTTCATTTTCATATTTTTCCTCGTTGTCTTTTTCTTCTTTTCCTTCTCATTTTCCCTTTTCCTCTTTTTCTTAATCTTCATCTTCTTATCTCCTCCTCCTCCTCCTCCTCCTCCTCTCTTCTTTAGACAGTGCAGGTAGAGAGAGAGAGAGAGAGAGAGAGAGAGAGAGAGAGGGTGAGAGAGACGTTAAGAGGGAAAGGAGGGGAGAAGAGAGGAAAAGAGGAGGAGGAGGAGGAGGAGGAGGAGGAGGAAAGGTAAGTCGTGAAAAATACCTGGAGGTGAGGACATAATTAGTAGGTATATTCCCCTCCTCCTCCTCCTCCTCCTCCTCCTCCTCCTCCTCCTCCTCCTCCTGCAGCTCCCTACTCTTCCTGCTCTCCTTCCTCTTTCTTTTTTTGTCTGAAAGGACCGAAGGGGAAGAGGAGGAGGAGGAGGAGGAGGAGGTGGAGGAGGAGGAGGAGGAAGAGAGGGTATATGGAGGCTCCTTACTTTTTGTGTGTAGGTTGAAGGAGGAAGAAGAGGAGGAGGAGGAGGAGGAGGAGGAGGAGGAGGAGGAGGAGGAGGAGGAAAGGAAATGTTGGTAAATAATTATTCTTTGAGAGAGAGAGAGAGAGAGAGAGAGTGCTCTTAAGCCTAACCCAATATTTTTTTTTCTTTCCTCCTCCTCCTCCTCCTCCTCCTCCTCCTCCTCCTCTTACCTGAGTATGGAGGGAACTTTCTCTCCATTTACCTGACTTGCTTATGACTCCTCCTCCTCCTCCTCCTCCTCCTCCTCCTCCTTTCCTCCCTTTTCTCCTCCTTTTCCTCTTTTCCTCCTCTTTTTTTCCCTTCCTTTCTTCCTCCGTTTCTCTTTCTTTTCTATTGCCTGTTTTTTTATATTTTTCTGTTTTCATATTTTCCTGTTTTCATATTTTCCTGTTTTCATGTTTTCCAGTTTTCATATTTTCCTGTTTTCCTGTTTTCATATTTTCCTGTTTTCATATTTTCTTGTTTTCATATTTTCCTGTTTTCATTTTTTCCTGTTTTCCTGTTTTCCTGTTTTCATATATTCCTGTTTTCATATTTTCCTCTTCCTGCTTTTCCTCCTTTTCCTCTTTTCTTCCCTCCCTTCCTTCCTTCCTTCTCCTTTCTTTTCATTTCTTCTTTTCTTTCCTTCCTCCTCCTCCTCCTCCTCCTCCTCGTCATCCTCCTCCTTCTCCTTTTCTTCCCTCCTTCTTTTCCTCCTCTTTCTTCCTCTTTTCCTCTTCCTCTCTTTCCTCCCGTTTTTTCTCTCCCTCTGTCCTTCCCTCTCCTCCATCCCTCCCTCCCTCCCTCCCTCCATCTCTCCATCCCTCCCTCCCTCCCTCTCTCTCTTTTGTCCTCTCCATTTGTCCTCCTTAATCTTTGCTCTCTCTCTCTCTCTCTCTCTCTCTCTCTCTCTCTCTCTCTCTCTCTCTCTCTCTCTCTCTCTCTCTCTCTCTCTCTCTCTCTCTCTCTCTCTCTCTCTCTCTCTCTCTCATATTTACACAAGAGCAAAGGGACATGGACGCCCATTTTCCTCCTCCTCCTCCTCCTCCTCCCTCCTCCTCTTCCTCCTCCTCCTCCTCCTCTTCCTCCTATTTTTACTTTTTTTTATCCTTTTTTTCCCTTCCTTTGTTCTTCCTCTATCCACACTCCTCCTCCTCCTCCTCCTCTTCCTCCTCCTCCTCCTCCTTCTCCTCTTCCTCCTTTCTACTCTTCGACCTTTCCGTCTCATCACAACCTTCTTTCCTCCTCCTCCTCCTCTTCCTCCTCTTCCTCCTCCTCTTCCTCTTCCTCCTCCTCCTCCTCCTTTCCACACCCTTCACGACCAACACATCAACCCTTTGCTTCCATTCACCCCTCCTCCTCCTCCTCCTCCTCCTCCTCCTCCTCCTCCTCCTCCTCCTCCTCCTCCTCCCTCACCTGTGACTAATTAACGGGCGAGGTGAGGTGGAAGAAGACCAATAAGTGACCGATCATTAGGTTTGCAAATACCCTCCTCCTCTTAATTGGAAGAGGAGGAGGAGGAGGAGGAGGAGGAGGAGGAGGAGGAGGAGGAGGAAGAGGCAAAGGGCTGACGGGTTGGTCGTGATGGTGGTAGAGGTGGTTGTGAAGGAAGAGGAGGAGGAGGAGGAGGAGGAGGAGGAGGAGGAGGAAGAAGAAGAAGAAGAAGAAGGGGACGTGGATAGAAAGAGAACAAAGGAGGGAAGAAAAAGGGAAAAAAAGATAAAAATAGAATAGGAGGAACACAAAGGAAGAACAAACAACAGCAGACCAAAACTGTTCACAGTACTCTAGACGGGGTCGAACCAACGAATTATACAGTTTTAATATTACTTTTTCCGATTTATTCTTAAAGACTCGTCCGATGAAGCCAACCAATTTGTTTGCGGTTTTAACTATTTCTGAACAATGCTGACCGGGCTTTAAATCGCTTGCTATAGTGATTCCAAGATCCTTTTCTTTACTTACTGCAGAAAGTTGTTGGCCATTCATTACGTACCGAACGCGATTGTTATTTTTTCCGATGTGCAACACTTTACATTTGTCAACGTTAAGTTTCATTTGCCATTGATTGGCCCAACGTGCAAGTCGATCTATATCTGATTGTAAAGCTTCTTCGTCGAGTATTGCAGTTACTTTACGTGCGATTTTTGTGTCATCAGCAAATTTTGATACTTTGCAAGTGAGCCCATCATCGATATCATTAACATAGATTAAGAAGAGCATGGGGCCCAGCACTGATCCTTGAGGTACGCCGCTTCTGACGTCGAGCCAGGTAGATGTAACACCGTTTAGAACTACTCTCTGTTTCCGCTCAGAGAGCCAGTCCACACGCCAGCTGTGAATGTTACCCGAGATACCGTGCGCCAGTAGTTTGCTGAACTATGGGGGACCTTATCAAATGCCTTTTGAAAATCCAGATATATGATATCTACTGATCTGCTTTCATCGAACACCTCAAAAATATAGTGAAAAAAATCAAGTAAGTTAGTCAAACACGAACGTTTACTACGGATATGTAATCTATCTGATTTTAGTAAAAGCGTTGACAAAGTTCCTCACCAACGACTGTTGCTTAAATTACAAACTCACGGAGTAGAGGGTAAGGATTTTGAACTGGGTCAAGGCATTGGCTTAACTAATGGGAAGCAAGAGTGCAAATCAATGGTAAAAAGATCTGACTGGGGATGTGTTGCAGGTGGGGTCCCTGAGGTTCAGTGATGGGTCCACTTTTGTTTATTCATTTATATCAATGACTTGAACACAGGAATTAGTGGTGATGTTAGTAAATTTGCGATGATACCAAGATCGGTAGAGAGTGGTGAGTCGGATCAGGACGCTGAAGTATTCTCCAAAATTTGACTCAGCCAGATTATATGACTGGGCGGATAAATGGCAGATGGAGTTCAATGTGAGGAAGTGCAGTATTCTACAGTGTGGTAAGACAACCCTCCACATAACTATTGTAAATGACACTCTCGCCGTGGGTCTGGGTGCGAGAGGATGTGGGGGTCTTACAGTGAGCTCTGATCTCCGTCCAAGGGGCACAATGCATTCAAGCTGAAATCGAGCTAATGAGGTGCTAGGTTTATTTCAAGGAGCCTTAAGCAACAAGAAACCCCGAAGTCTTCTCAAACTATATTTAGCGATTAGTTAGACCTCATCTTGACTGCGGTTCAGTTCAGTCACCCTACTGCAGAATGGATATCAAAGATATTAGAATCGGTGCAGAGGAGGATGACTAAGATGATTCAGGGTTGAGAAACTTGCCATACGAGGGAAAGAACTCAAACAGTTAAGCACGTTCTCTAGAAAGGCAGAAGAATTATGGAACATGATCGAGGTTTATAAATGGACAGAGGCTTTAATAAGGGAGACATTCATAAGGTTTTTGTTAGTGAAGAGAACCGGGTAGGACACAGTAACAGGTTTAAAATTGGATAAATTCAAGAGATTCAACAGGGACATAGGCAAAAATTGGTTTACCTAACAGGGGTGGTGGATGAGTGGAATAGGCTTAGCAGTCTGTGGTGAGTGCCAATGCAATTGTCACATTCAAAATGAATAGATAAGTTAGGAGGACATGATGGG
Organism: Eriocheir sinensis; assembly: GCF_024679095.1. Taxonomy (NCBI): domain Eukaryota; kingdom Metazoa; phylum Arthropoda; class Malacostraca; order Decapoda; family Varunidae; genus Eriocheir; species Eriocheir sinensis. The sequence goes on along the minus strand of NW_026111261.1, from coordinate 59,576 downwards.
TGAGGTTAGATACACAGGGCTTAGGGGTCGAAGGGCTGCCTCATTACAGGCCTACCGGCCTCTTGCAGAACTCCTGCGTTCTTATGTTCTTATGTTCTTAAGTAATTACCACTTGCAACATGATTTCAGGTGAGTACTATTATTATGTTCACGTGTTTGAGCGTGAGGGGCCGTATCTAATCTATTAGATTTTCAGCTGTGATTTTTCTGGCGTGTGGTTGTTTACTATTTTCTTGAGTAGCATTGTTACTCATTTTTGCATGTATAATCATTCATTTCTTTTCTCCTTTCTTTGTGTATTTTATTGCACAGTGGAGACGTTTTGTCTTGCTTCGCTCACTCATTATTCTTTCCTCTTTTATTATGCATTTTAAAAGCATCAGGAGGAGTGAGCACACATACTTGTGATGAATGATTATTACTTTACTTATTTATTTTGTAATATTTTTTTTTTCTTTTACCCATTTACTCCTCATTTTACTAGTAACTCTTTTAATAGCAGAGGAAACCTGACACGAGGACTATGAGGGGTGGTGAAAGAGGTAATTATAAATCAGAGATAACGGTAACTGTTCTCATGTGAATGTAACAGTCTTCAAGGTGCTTGCTCCTCCTGCATACATGTACAACCGAAATTGTTGCCCTCTGCCGACAAACGGATGTCCGATGGATATCCTTCCTTACATCCAGTTTGTCCTCACCAATACAGACATGATTCGACAAATGTGGACGAGTACGGACGGGACCACATTTTTATTATCATCCTTTGTCCCACAATGTCCGCCTGTCTCTTAATCGTCTAAGTCGGAATATCCTCCTGAGTCTGGATCATACAACGGCCTGCACTATCCGCTGTTCCCGGATCATCTGGCGTCCTGACAGCCGTATGTATGTTTCCACCTAGCTGCCTCAACGTCCATACATTGACGGATCCATCTAGGATCGGTACATCCATAACTTTGTCTGGAATATCCACCAATATCCACTAATCCCTGATCAGGGTCAAGGTCTAATTTAACAAGTAGCCAATTTATTTAAATTTTTACCATGTAGCTATAGTTTCAGCATGTAGTCTGTGTAAATCATAAATCTATGTTTTTAGGTTGTTGGTCTATAACATTTTAACACAACTGGTATTTGTATTCAATCACTAGAAACTCATCACTACATCATAAATAAAATAAAGTATAAGATATTCCGCAAAAATATAACAAAAAGTAAAATGTTTCACTTATATTTATTTTCATGAGATACTTTTATCAACTAAAGTTTTATATTATTGAGACCTCTTAAGGTTAGACACCAATTCAGTTGAAAGTCATGCTACAGAGTTGTTGACATAATGCAAATAATAATAATAATAATAATAATAATAATAATAATAATAATAATAATAACAATATTAATAATAATAATAATAATAATAATAATAATAATAATAATAATAATAATAATAATATCAAGCTCACTTTGATAATTATTGGAATTGAAACTAATTACAAAACTATATTTTCTTTATTGTCACAAAGATGCCCAGTAACTTTACCATATGAAATTACAACATCCTTTATAAACTGCATTGACATAGATGCCCATTAAGGTTAGTATATGAACGTTAGTATGCCAGAGCGATACTGGCGGTTGGTATTAGTTATATAGAATATTGGTAAAGAAAAAAGGGAAATTGAAGGAAGTGAAATATGTGAATAAGGAAAATTAAACATTATGTCGTTACGGTACCAGAGATTACCTGATACATTGGGACTTAATACATTTATTCATCATCGAAAGCAATCGAGTTTAATCCGATACACCACTCCTGTCACTGTCACTGTTTGCTACAATACTGTCTACGTCTCCAAATCACAGGTCACATGGGCCCTTATCTAAATTGCGGAGAACCTCTGAATATAGTGGTATCTGTGCTGTTTGAGAACAATAGCAATGTCATCCGTATGTTGTCTGTAACAGCGTTTGGACACCATTTCGTCCACTCGTGTTTCTTTGCTTGAGAGTTAAACGAGCCAGCTCGGTCGCTTTCTTTCCGCAACACGCCTCAGCAGGTGTATGGAAACGACATTCTCGTCCACCCCCCAAATCTTCGTCACAACTTCATGATGATTCTGACGAAGCGATGAAGTTCGTCTTCCATGCTACGTTTTTCTTGGCAGTGCCTTGAGACAGTAGTGCACCCAGACACTTCAGGGGCTGCTTGTCAGATCGCTATCAGATACAATGTAATCAGCCACGCTTCGTCCCAGCATTTGGCTTGGAGCACAGTTACAAAAAGCCTTCCTCAGTGCCATCCTGTAGGTTGTGTGGCTCAGTGTTGGCCTTCCATCAGAAAGTGTAGTCTTTAGCCAAGATCTGCAAAACATAAAAGGAGAGATTTAATGCCATCTAATCTTGTATACTTCTGCTGTTTTTGTTTGTCCACACACACACACACACACACACACACACACACACAAACAAACAAAAAAAAAAACACACACACACAAACACACAAAAACACAAACAAAAAAAAAAAAACACACACACACACACACACACAAAAACACACACACACACACACACACACAAGCTATACGTACCGATGATAAGGAGAGGGAACGTCAATGACGATATAACCTGAACTTGACTGATGCAAACTTAAACGGCCACGGCGCCACCTCACGGTCCACCGAGCCGAGATATTTTGCGACCTGCCTTGACAACAGTATTGGCGTAGTAGTAGTAGTGTACTGTTGCCTCCAATTTAATAGTGTTGGGGGCCACGGTATTGTGCAGTGTTGAAGTCGCTGCCTTAGTTCCGTAAATATGCTTCGTGGATAAATATTAACACAAGTATACAGGTTCGAGAGAGGTGATACATCTCCGTGAATGCTAGGTGAGTTCTGCTTGATGGAGGGAGGAAGGCATGGGAAGGAATTAGGGTAGGGCGAGGATGCAATCTCAAGGGAGGTCATTTAAGTGAGGTGGGGTGACCCAGGTGTGGCAAAGGCGAAGACTTAGCTAGAGAACACGTGGTGGGACAAACCACGTGATGAATACTCTATATATCAATACATGAAATATACATCATGCATAGTACAGTAGTAGTAAGATTGAATAACGCAGTTACTGCTGTTGTAGAGACCAGACCATGAGATTACTCCCTCGCGTATAAATCACAACTAGGTAAATACACACACACACACACACACACACACACACACACACACACACATACACACACACACACACCGGATGAAATCTCGGGACAAGGGCTAAAAGTGTAGAAATTAATTATTGGAGCCAGTCTGTGACATTATAACATGCTCTATAAATACAGGAAAAGTGCCCTTAGAATGGAAGAGAGCGAACACTGTACCAATTTTAAAGAAGTGGAGATAAAACTGAACCACTAAATTATGGACCAGTCTCTTTGACAAGTGTAATGTGCAAGATTTGTGAAAGTATAATAAAAAAACAAACAATGGGTCGAACATTTAGAAAAGGAAAACATGATAAATGAAGGACAGTTTGGATTTAGAAAAGGGAAATCATGTATCACCAACGTACTATGTTTCTGCTCAAGAGCAATAGATGTGGTGTACGAGAGATAAGGATAGACTAATTGTGTATATCTCAATTTGAAAAAAGCTTTTAACAAGGTTCCGCACAAAAGGTTGATCTGGAAACTACAGCAGTAGGGAGGAATGGGCAGAAAGGAAGGAAGAAAAATGAAGACGGTGATTAGGGAAAATACATCAAACTGGAGGAGAGTAGAGAATGGAGTTCCTCCAGGCTCAATTCTGGCACCAATAATGTTCATAATATATATAAATGATATGTCAAAAGGTATAAAAAGTTATATGAGCCTTTTTGCAGACAATACAAAGTTAATAAGAAAAGTGAGGACGGAGGAAGACTGTGAAGAGCTGCAAAAAGACCTGGATAGAGTGTACAGATGGAGCCAGTTATGGGAGACAGAATTCAATGCAAACAAATGCCATGTCATGGAAATGGGGAAAAGTAAAAAAAGACCCAGGAAAATATACAGGATGGAAGAAGAAAACGTTTTTTTTTTTTTTTTTTTTTTTTTTACAGCTATGGAGACAGTGCAAGGGCGTAATGGGAAAAAAAAAAGGCCCGCTACTTACTGCTCCAGAACAGAGGTTAAAGGAGTATTCGAAATCAGAGGTCAATTTCGGGAGGAGAGGTGTCCTGATACCCTCCTCTTGAAAGAGTTCAAGTCATAGGCAGGAGGAAATACAGATGAAGGAAGATTGTTCCAGAGTTTACCAGCGTGAGGATGAAAGAGTGAAGATGCTGGTTAACTCTTGCATAAGGGTTTGGACAGTATAGGGATGAGCATGAGTAGTTAAAGGTGGTACATGAAGAAAAAGATTTGGGAGTAACGATGCAAGGCACACTATCCCCAGAAAAACATATAAACAAGCTGTTTGGAGAAACCTACAGGATGATGCAAAATATAAGGGTAGTACATGGGTCAGAGGGGCCCACCGTGCACCCCCCCCCCCCTTCTAATTGACGAAACTACATTTTTCTGGTAGTAATATATGTATACTTTATTTTAAAACATGTTAACATGAAAATAACTGGGACTCACTGCTTCATTTTCGATGTTATATGAACTCACATGTAAAAAAAATTGTGGCGGCCAGTTATGGGGTAGGGGATTTTCAAATGTCTGTATCTATGGAGCTAATTATTGTAGAACTATAACCTTACGCTCAAAATGTGCGTCTTGGTCCATTCTACACATAGGTGTATGATTTATGCAAATTAGGTCAGTAAGTAGGTCAGCAGATGACAAAATGTCGCTAAATTTAGCCCATGCTTAAATTTTTTATCATGCCCATCTATTTCATCTTGGAGGTGCTAAATTCTGGATCTTGGCATATTATCACCCCAAGAAATAAAGGATAGAATCACCTGAAGTAAACAAAAAGTCTAATGTTGCATGTAGTACAGTACTAGGTCATGTTTCTCCATTGAAAGATGAAAGTAACAAGGACAACCTGGAGTCCGTTGTGAATGACACAGATTTCCATTCATACTTAGACGAGTACTCAGTCTTCCGTGAGGGGGTTAATAAGGGTGACCATGGGAAAACTGCCGAGTTTTGGGTGTCCTACATGAACCACATCTGGCTCATCCTGCATCTCTTCAAGGCCGTGAAGACGAATGACTATTACTTGTATGGCGCATGTCTCCATCAGATGACGGACCTCTTCTTCAGCTATGACGGACATAATTATGCCAGGTATCTTACCTATTTTTCGGTTTTTCTGGCAAACATTGAGCAAACACATCCCGGAGCAACATAACTACTGAAACAGGGGGCCATAAGTGTGGCAAGATCATTCGTTCCGGGCAACCGATGTTAGGTCAACAAGACGATTGAGGAGACTTCTATGAAGCATGCCAAGTCTCATGCAGGTGATGGAGGAAGAGGGGCAGGAGTCTCCAGTATCTTTACTAACTATGGGGCATACATGAGATGGGCTAGAACAGCTCATGAACAGTCAAGATACGTGGATGTTACCCTCCAGATGGCAGAAATGACAGACTCTGAGACTGGTAGGACCAACAAGCATCACGATGTTCGTCCATCCCAGATCCGTAAGAGCGAGTCAGTGGTAGTGAAAGTCCGTTCAAAGTTTCGTGAATCCATTTGATGTTGGCGATGTGGATCAATTATTCTGCCTTGCTTCAGGTGCCCTAAGCCTCCTGATATCAGTGACGACCTCTTGGATGCCGAAAAAAAGGGAAGCCTGGCAAAGGAAGAGCTCATCAAGGATAGGCTGATGAAAAACCAGGATTACTTCAAGCCAATCAAAAGGCAGAGACTGAAGACCTTTCAGGACATGGGCAAGAAGGTAACGGTCAAGACCTCCAAACTGAGAGAGCTTGAATACCAACAAGGGAATATTGCCTTCCAGCTATTGGTCCTGTCACAGAACCAGCCTGAGAAGCTAGATATGAAGGAAGTCCTCAGATATCCACTGATGCCGGTGCCATCTTCCATAGGTACTGCTGACGGCTACTTGATGAAAATGGACAAGAGCAAAGGCTTTCATCATTTGACCAGGGGTGTGAAGGATGTTGCTGCACCACCAGATCAGTGTACAATGAATATTGAGGATGGCAATGCCACTTTCTATTGTATGAAGGACGTGCTGAGGACATTCCACCAAATTGGCCAGAAAACACTTGACAAGAGTACAGCATGGAAATCGAAAGTCAGTGCCAGCACAGGCATGTACAAGAAGGACTCTGTCAAATCGATGGGAAGAAATAGAAGAGGATGTTGGGAAAAGCGACTTATTGAGGGTGAAAACACAAGAACACCGGAGAACTGAAAGGACCTCCTCGCCAATGATGAGAATAAGCAACAGTTGGTGAGGCTACTTCTGAAGATCTGGAGTAGTCAGGATTGTGCTGAAAGACTGCGAAACAAGGAAATATTATTAGTTTTATGTGAAGGAAAGGCGTACAGTTTGGCATCAGTTGGCAAGCCATTTACCGTGTCAGAAGCTCCAGTACTCTAATCAGACCAGGAGGGGACAGATACTAGAGTTGTCTTGTACGTACTGTTCATATGCCGAAAGTCAGAAGTGCAAAACCGTACGAGTTAGGAGCCCTGACACAGATATCTACTTCATTCTGTTGTATTATGCTCCAGCCTTTGTGATACAAATCTTGTTCGACACTGGGTCTGGAGAGCACCGACGACTGATTGATGTGTCAGAGATGGCGAAGGACTACATGCTGACTTATTGCTCTGCTCTGCTAGGTTTGCACGCCTTCACAAGATGTGATACTAAGAGTGTGTTCCATGTTATTGGAAAAGTGAAACCAATTAAGCTGCTTCAGGAGAAGCCAAGGTTTCAGGAGATTTTCAACAAACTAGGCGAGAAATGTGAAGTTTCGGATGAACTATTTGCAGGCCTAGAGGAATGTACGTGTGCAATGTACAAGAAGACTGATCGTATCTCTGACGTTGACGAGCTCCGGTATGTCATGCTGCTGTCCAAGTGTGGTGGTAATTGAGGCGAACTGAAATTGAAAAGAAAGGTTGATCTTGCGACCCTTCCACCTCCCAATAAATGCCTGAAAGAACATGTGAAAAGGGTCAAGTACCAAGTTGGGATTTGGAAAAGGGCCCATGTACCAAAGCCGGAGATCCCACAGCCAACAGACGATCATGGGTGGAAGAAATCAACAACGCATACTGGATTGCAGCCACAGTGGTGTGTTGGGGACGTTATTCCACCCAAGATGGCAGACATCCTAGAGAAGCAACAGGACCAAGACTCGAATGATGAGGATGATAACTCGGAATCGGAATCAGACAGCAGCGGTGATGTGGATGAGGATAGCTCAAGTAGTGACAGTGATTGGTAGAGGGGGAAGCCTGCAAGATGTTGTGACCTTGCTGGATTAAACTCATCAATACCTCATTGGAATATCCTGTATCGATCTAAGGTTCTGACTGATGAGACTCTTTCTTTGCTGAACATATGAACATCTGCAGGGTGTTTTACAACCATACTGAATTTTAAGCTACTGCCGTTAGCCATGAGCTTCTGACCTCTGGTGACCTACTCAACACCATAATTTGTATGTATCACACACCAATATATAGTATGTGCACTTGCACACACTTTGATTGTAAATTTGTAATTCTGCAGTAAACAGTTATGGAGTTAAGAACATTTAAAGATACCGTGCCCCTTTATTGCAATTTTTCACTACTTTTTTTGAAACGTCATTTCGTCACTTCCCACTGAAGGGTACAATGATGAAATATGTTTAACATTAGGCCTTTTGTTTACTTCAGGTGACTTTATCCTTTATTTCTTGGGGTGTTAATATGCCAAGATCCAGACTTTAATCCTCCTGCTCCGGGCGTCTTTCCAGAAGGCGAACCCAGTGTCCGGGATTTTTGGGAATATTTAGGGTCATGTCTACATTCTAATTGCAACGTAAATAAACATAATGGAAATTAACCACAAACTACGTACTTCTAGGAGTACTCATCATCCTCTGTCGAATGGCGTTTAGTAGACCGCTCTAGGTCTACTGGTTGCTGAGTAATCATGAGTAGAAGTTGGTCACTTTTTTGCCGTAGAACTAGCCCGCGTTCGGGTGTGTGCCTGTGACACGGGCGAGTCTAACCTACACTAATCGTTCCCCGTTCCACTCCGCTCCGCTTTACGCAAACCCCACCAAGACTTCTGTTTCCTAACATCTATATTTCATTGTGGGAGCGTCGGGCGGGTGGAAGCGAGGAAGCGGCGTCCCCCACGGTACAGGAAGGCACACGTTCGGACACATCGGAAAGTGAAAAATGATGTCCTTCCATCACTGCGGCGAGTGACCAACTAACTGGTAATGCCAGCACATGCTCTGGGATGCTGGGCGTGGGCTCATACAAAACTAAGCCTGCGCGCACTTTTCAAATGGTAGAAATACGCACATGCCTTCTGGGAGGACACCCTGATTTTTTTGCCAAATTTTATGCGCGTTCTTCCAAGAGGACACCCGGAGCGGAGGGGTTAATACCTACAAGATGAAATACATGGCCATGATAAAAATTTGAAGCATGGGCTAAATTCAGCGACATTTTGACCTCTGCTAACCTACTTACAGACTTAATTTGCATAGATCATACACCTTTGTGTAGAGTGGACCAAGACGGACATTTGGAGAGTAAATTTATAGTTCTACGATAATTAGTTCCAGAGATACAGACATTTGAGAATCCCCTACCCCATAATTGGCCGCCACAATTTTTTAACATGTGAGTTCATAATATGAACTCACATGTTATTTTCGATGTTATATTATAACATCGAAAATGAAGCAGTGAGTCCCAGTTATTTTCATGTTAACATGTTTTAAAATAGAATATACATATATAACTACCAGAAAAAAAAATTGTAGTTTCGTCAATTCGAGGTGGGGTGCACGGTGGGCCCCTCTGGCCCAAGGACTATAGGTGATGGCTGAGTGGTTAGCGTGCTGGCCCTGCATTCACCGCGTGCTGGACGACGCGGGTTTGAATCCCCACACTACCACCTGGGATTTTTCAGTCACCGCCGAGTGGCCTAAGACTACCCACATGCTGTCCCGTCTAGAAGAAACCGACCCAAAACTTTATATAGACATATAAATAAGATATTATTGAGAAAAGACACTGTGAATGCAAGCAAAGTGAGTGACCAAGTCTATGAAGATGTAAAGGAAATCTGTGAAATATTACATGAAAACTTTCAGAAGGTGTTTACCCAAGAGACAAAATTTGAGAAGAGGGATGAGGAGAGAAGTGTCAAAAGAATGGAAAACATAAGTGGATAAATAAGAGATACTGGGGCTATTGAAATCACTAGATGGTAAGAAGGCAATGGGTCCAGATGAAGTACATATCAGGCCAAGTACTGACAGAGTGAAGGGAACAGTTAATAGAACCAATTCATGATGTTGTAAGTTGTTCAATCAAGACTGAAGAAGTCCCAGTACAATGGAAGAGGGCACATGTGGTCCCATTATATAAGAGCAGAAATAAACAAGAGCTGCTGAACTATAGGCTGGTTTCTCTTACAGGTGTAATGTGCAAAATGTGTGAGAAGGCAAGAATAAATGAAAGTCATTTTGGATTCAGACAAGGTAAATCTTGTGTCACAAGTCCAATATGTTTTTACTCAAGAATAATTGATATAGTACAGGAGAGAGACGGATAGACAGACTGCATATATTTGGACCTAAAAAAGTAATTTGATAAAGTTCCACATAAGAGGCTGCTGTGGAAACTAGAAAATAGAGAAGGATTGGGGAGATATATGACAGAATGGATGAAAAATTACCTGGCAAACAGAGAAATGAGAACCATGTTGAAAGATGAAAAATCGGACTGGAGAAAGGTCACAAGTGGAGTGCCACAGGGATCAATGTTAGCGCCTATATGATGTTTTTAATATATAGAAATGATATGCCAGAAAAAGTAAATTAGTACATGAGTATGTTTGCGGATGATGCCAAACTGCTTAGAAAATAAGAGATGAGGATCATTGTACTAAACTCAAGGAAGATTTAAATGAGACATGAATGGAGTAAAAAATGGGAAATAGATTTTAATGAAAAGAAATTGAAGGCCATGGTGACATGTGGCAATCCACCATACGTTACCCAGGTCTAAAAACTGATCAGTTTAGCTTATCCTCTCTGCCTCTGTCTCTCTCCCCCAGTGTGTGGGATTGTAAAGAGGGCTGATAATGTTGTGTACAATTGTGGCTATTCAATTCTTCCCTTTTCCTTGGGAGCATCAGGGCTGGGTGCCAGGTGTCACAAGTAGATGTATGTTGTTACCAAAAGCACCCGGTCACACTGCTGTTTGCATGAGTGAAACACAAAAATAGTAGCGGCTGCATGCTTATGAGAGGAGGATGGCAATGTAGTAGTTAGCATATTGTCATCATAGTCTCATACTTGGTCCATATTTAGCCGTTTCTCAGCCACTCATACCTTCAGGTTGGCTGAAGCAAACAGATAAATACAGATAAGGACTTCAATGGACCTCCTTCTTTATCTGTCATTTTTTTTATCTCTTTCTAGTCATGGTGGTTGTGACATCAACCAAATTATAGTCAGAGAAGATGTTTTTTGTGACAGTGTAGTTGTGGATCATGATTTGGTTATTGGCCATGACCACTCCTAGGTCAGAGTTGCTACCCTTTAGTAAGGCCGCAGATATTTGGAGCGCTAGCTTGGATCTGGTGAAGCAAAACAAGCAACCCAAGACTGCAGGCGAGTCTCAAAGACTTCAGAGTCCTTGGGGAGATCCCTACAGTGTGGTGAAGTGCCTCTACGATTCTACATGTCACTTAAGGGAAAGATGGAATCATGTGAGGCAGCTGGGGAGGTGCCACAGACCTGTCCCAGTACATGTGTAACACAGGAGGTCACATGTCAACGAGAAGGAACAACCGATCCTTGGGAACAAGGGAACCAGTGATAACTCAGAGCTCTTCACAGAAGTTTGCTGATAGCTATCATTGGGTGTCCGGCAGGCAGCTGAGGACTGGAGAGCCCAGCATCGCACTGAGACAAGACGGATGATTAACAGACTAAATTTGAAGGATAATGTTTTCTAGATTGTACATAATACGTATTGCATCAAGACAACTCAATTATGAAGGAAGGGGTTGTGTTATGCCACTGCATTGTAGTAGTTCTAGGAAGTTATGGTACTCGACTCAACTGCTCTTCACTATTCACATGCATACCTTACTGAAGCCCTTGAGAAAGAAAATGGGTGTATAAGAGCTAACACAGGAAGGGCAGTCAGTCAGCGAGGGACTCAGAGAGAGAGAGTAGAGGACGAGGCAGAGGAAGACTCAACTATAGTCTGTTTCATAAAATATTACAGGCAGTCACACCACCTCTTTTTTCACTTGATTTTGATTAGCTCTGTGGCAGCCAGTCACCGCACAGAACCTGTCACTTTGCGACCACCTTGACCGCTAGCATTGCAGCTCTGTGCAATGTGTTTTAGTATTCTAATGCTATCTGGATTACTGTTTTCTTAGTAGCATTGCCATCCTTGAGTCATTATCTATAACATTCATTTTATAACACAAGATGACTAATTATTTTTTCTCATAGATATCATGTGATGAACGAAGATATTTTTTTACATGATGAAAACAAGTTTATATTTCAATCTTTATTCATGTTAACAGCATAGTTATGGCTATTTTTCTTGTCCCATCATAAAATTTGACAGTTTAGGCACTATACATGTTCAGTGGAAAAATTGCGGTAATTTAATATTTCATAGTGATACTGAGGTGTAAAATATTTTTCTTCATGTATTCCAGAGCACTGTGAGGTAGTGTGAGCACAGAGCGAGCTTCCTGGGCCAAGCAACTTTCTCAGCGCGGTGATTGGCTGCCACTTGGCCAGGCAAAATTGAAGAGCATGAGGGTGTGTGGCCGCTTGTAGTATCCAAGTGAAACAGACTATAATTAAGATGAAAGAAGTCAGTGATACAAGACTCAGCATGGATCAGGAAAGGCAAGGACATTCCCAGACTTCTGATTGTGATTGTTGCTGTGCTGATGCAGGAAGAAAGACCACTGTTTGCCTCCTTGCATTTCTGAATCTGGATCTGGATCTTAATGTGCAGGGCACCTGTACAGGTGCATAACACTCATATTTGTGTTGGCTGTTGGGGGGACGGGGAAGCTGAGTGTGCAGGGGAGGGAAGTGAATAAAATGTAATTGTTAGTGTTGGTGTGTTGTGGTGACAAGAGAGTGCGTACTTGTTTTCTGAATGAGTCTATTGTACCGCAGTCTAAAATCTACTGAGGGAGGCTGTTCCAGTCACGTATGGTGCGTGGAAAGCATGCTTGTATGTGTCAGTGTTATTATGATATGTTTGGTATTTATGGATGTGTGTGTTATGAGTACGTTCACTGTTTGCGTTATGTAAGTAGTATGTGAGTCAATGTCAATGTGAGTATTTGTGATCTTGTACATAAGTGTAAGTCTGTGTGCTTGTCTGCGTATGTGAAGAGGTTCCATGTTTATTTGTTGTTTTATCCTTGTTGTGATTCCAGGCGTTGGCGTGTAATTGTTTGTAATGAACCTTGCCGCCTTGGTGTTGATTTGTTCTAAGCTATCAATGTTTCTGTGTGTGTAAGGATCCCACACCGTGGAGCAGTTTTCATCACCTCCTGCTGGCTACTGTTAAGTCTCCAGGGTGTGAAGGCCCACAGAACCCACTTGAAGCACACATGAGAACCCACAACCCACCTACTGTAAGTTGCAGTTGGTGTCAGGAACAGAACTACGTATGTTGCACTTGGTGTCAGTGGGGCAAATATCAGTTAACCTGCACTATTACACACCTCAAATATAACGAATTTAGGCTTTAACAAACTTTTGGGGCCAGTCTTGGTGTATGCAGGGATTCACCGAGCAAGCTCAGTAAGTGTGTGGTTCAGTTTGGTGGTGGTGCAGCTGAGCAAGTAGACACACGTTGATTGGCGGCGGAGGGAACTAAACAGCCAGGCGGTGTACGTGTGTTTAATAGTGACTCTCAGTCTAGCTTTATCCACCCAACTGTAAACACCTTTGCTCTCATCCTTCTGTACCTCACCTCGCATCTAACACAAAGAACAAACTTTGTTACCTAACGATTTTTATTTATTTTTATTTTTTTTTTACGTCTTAGCCTATAGCACTGGTACGCTTTCTTCGGGGGCCTGGTGGTCAGTCTAAGCCCGTCATGGTGCAGGCATTTTTTTTTATAGTGGCGCCATTTATGCTTGGCTCATGCCGCCCCCCCCGGAACTCATTTTTGATTCACTGGACGGTTTCTTCTAGAGTCCGGGTTGATAGGTGATCTTCAGGACAGTATGTGGGCAGTCTTAGGACACTCGACAGTGACTGAAAAATCCCAGGTGGTAGCGGGCGGACTCGAACCGACATCGTCCATGGCACGGTGAATGCGGAGCCTGCATGCTGACCACTCAGCCACCGCCTACCCTGTAAATGGTTCGAACTAGCGAACTTTCAGTTCATGAAACGTGTAAGGTTCATTGTATTTAAAAAGGTTGGATCCCTTGGATATAACAGATTTTTGGATATGATGTCACCCCCACTCTCCCAGTTGATTCAATAAAGCGAGAATTTAATGTATGTAACAGTGGTGTCATGAGTGAGGACCACTACTTACTTACCAGGCAGTGGCTGAGTGGTCAGCATGCAGGCACGACAGCCAGGAGGACTGAGGTTCACATCCCACCAGCTACTACAAGCTGGCACTTTTCAGTTATTGCTGACTGGCCTAAGACTTCTCACATCCTGTCCCGAAGACCACCTATGAATCTGAACTCAAGATTCTCTCTAAAATGAGGATCAAAGATGAGCTCCGGGGGACAGAATTAGCCAAGCAGGATGGCGCCACTATGTGTGAAACTGAAAAGGAGTTAGGTGTTCTACACCAAACTCAACTCTGTATTGGACCGGTGCCCCCCTTGGAACACATTCATTGTCTTTGGCAACTTCAGTGCTACTACTGCCACTAACAAGGTTGGCTGTGATCCTGGCTGGGATCCTGAAGATCACAGAGTCTAAGAATTGCAGGTTCTTGTTACCAAAGACCAGCGCTGCCCTGCTGGACTATATATATATATATATATATATATATATATATATATATATATATATATATATATATATATATATATATATATATATATATATATGTATATATATATATATATATATATATATATATATATATATATATATATATATATATATATATATATATCAATGCCAGAGGGGTAGGTAAGGAGATCTACCACATCCTTGTAGGCAACTGGAGAATTCTCCAGAACTGTAGGGTTTCATGTAGTGTTGAGTTCTTTGCAATTGATTATTTATTATAGGCTTGTTGTTGCAACCCTCAAGCTTCACTTCAAATCAAAAATCTCGAGATGCAGCAATATTGTGGTCCTCGAGAGGCTGAAAGACCTGGCATGTGCTAACCAGTACGTAGCGACAGTCTCAAATTGGTTCAATGTGCTCAGCACCCTTGAGGACCCTGCAGAACTATGGGATAAATTTTGATGTGAAATTGATGTGAGTGCATTGGAGAGCGCCTGAAATCTAGGAGAGGTTTTGCCTCGGGGGAGTTGCTGAAGAATAACGAGGAGAGTCGCACTGCCAGGTTTGCTGGAAATCGGGACTAATTTAAGTCTCTGTCGCATAGGACTAGAGCTCTCTTGAGGAGCGACAAGGAGATGTATGTCAGGGGTATTCATGAGGAAGTCAAGGGCCATCTCAATGCATATGACCACTGACCTGCTTACCAAGCCCTGAAGCAGCTATGCTCCGAGCCTCCCTCTTAGGTGAGCATTGTCCGAAAAGCATATGATTTCATATTTCTAATTCAAATCATAATACATATGTACATCTTTAGCATCTTATAATATTACATTCACTATTTGGAACTTTAAATGAACAACATAGAGAATGTGACACTTGTTTATGTGGGAAAAAATGTATTTAAATTTCCTATATCTTTCATTTCTCCGTTTCTTAAATACTATTAGTCTTTATACCGTAGCTATGAGAAAAATGTGATTTCTTAATAATAGCAAAAAACTAGTAAGAAAAATTACTTGGACGTACGCCGCATGCATATTAGTTTTGGTAGATCCACCAGGGCCACCAGATGGCAGGTAGTGTTCAACGAAGGACACAATATAAGAGGTAGAAAACTGCTAGTAAGAGAAAGAGAGTTGATGAGATGAAGAGCCTTTGACTCCACTCTGTCTAGTAAGGCTGTATGCATGGAGCCCTCCACGCATGAGATGCATACTCCGTACAAGGATGGACAAGGCCCTTGTATATGGACAGCATCTGTGCAGGGAAGAAGAACTAGCGGAAACGATACAGAGCACTCAACCTCGTGAATGCTTATTTAGCAAGAGAAGAGATGTGAAATTTCCAGCTAAGATTTTGAGTTGAGGATAGACCAAGGATGCCTAATGTAGAAGAAGGTGACAGATGAGTGTTGTTAATGAAGAATAGTGCATAGGTGTTTGGAAGATTGTGTCGAGTTGATAGGTGGAGAAATTGAGTTTCTGAGGCATTAAAGGACACCAAGTTCCTTTTGCCCGAATCGGAAATATAAACAAGATATGAGGTCAAGCATTCTGCAGCCTCCAGCCTGGAATCACGTAATTCCTGTGGGGAGAGTCTTCTGTTAAATGATGTTGAGTAATGCAGAGTCATCAGCATAGGAGTGGATAGGACAGTTTGTTATAGAAAGAAGATCATTAATAATTAACAGAAAGAGTGGAGGATCGGACAGCCCTGCGGGACACCACTGTTGATAGGGGGAAGAACAGTGACCGTCTACCACAGCAGAGATAGAACGGCCAGAAAGGAAACTGGAGATGAAACTACAAAGAGAGGGGTAGAAACCGAAGGAGAGAAGTTTAGAAAGCAAAGACTTAAGTGCCAGACCTTATCGAATGCTTTTGAAATGTTTAGGGCAACGGTGAAAGTGAAAGTTTCACCAAAACGTCTAAGAGAGGAAGAAGGGGGGGAGCATAAAAAGCTGGACGAGCAGGCAGAAGTGATAGCGTACTGGACCCACATTCTCCGCGTGATGGACGACGCGGGTTCGAATCCTCACGCTACCACTCGGATTTTTCAGTCACCGCCGAGTGGCTTAAAACTACCCACATGCTGTCCTGAAGACCACCCATCATCCCGGACTCTAGAGGAAGCCGTCCAAGCGAATCAAGAACGAGTTCCGGGGGGCAGCATGAGCCAATGCAAGATGGCGCCACTATAAACACTCGCCTGCGCCAGAACGGGTTGGGCCGACCATCAGGCCCCACCTGGAAGAAGCCTTGGGCCGACCATCAGGCCCCACCGGGAAGATGCCTACCGGCGCAATAGGCAACAACGTAAAAAAAAAAAAAAAAAAAAAAAAAAAACTTGACCCATGGTGTCCACTCGCCGCTACAAACAATGGCCAGGGCATACTTGCAGTTGTAGTGCAGTGACTAGCCTGATGGGTGAGCCTAGCTCCCATAACTCGCGTACTCTGTGAGGGGTGTACCTCTTTGGCCGACTGGTTAAAGAGTGGCTCTCCCGTCTCGCTGGCTGCGGGTTCGATCCCAGGTGCCGGCAAAACCTTTCCTTGTCTGGATTAATTTCTCGTGTGTTTCGTTACACGCTGTGGTCCTGTGGGAGTGTAGTAAAGAGTAGATCCTGGCGTTTTACTGGTGGCAAAGTGGTGGGCATCTTCTCCTGTACGTGATTCTGTTGTGTCATCCCGAGTGGGTAACAGGTAGAATGATGGCTCATGCTCTCTGAAGAGTTCATAGAAAATGGAAAATCTCAACACACATAAATTAATCTAAATATGAATGGGGAGCCGTGTAGTGCAGAGACTTGCCTAATGGGCGAGCCTACCTCCCATAACGCACTCTGCGAGGGGGCTACCTCTTTGGCCGACTGGTTAAGGAGTGGCTTTCCCGCCTCGCTAATCGCGGGTTCGATCCCCGCAGCCGGCAAAACCTTTCTTTGTCTGGATTAATTTATTATCGTGTGTTTCGTTACACGCGGTTGTCGTGTTGTAGTGTAGTAAATAGTAAATTCTGGCGTTTCAAGGTGTCAAAGGGTGCAGAGGAGCTGACAGAGAGGAAATAAGGATATGTGAATTGAATTCTGCAATAAGAAGATAAACACCACATTGGCGAGTTTGCAGTTTGCACTTTACAGAGAGAGAGAGAGAGAGACCTTGGCAGGAGCAGTCTGAAGAGAGCACAGAAAAGCATGCACGTACGTATATTCATAAACTATACTGTGATGCAACGAAAAATATCTGAGTCCTACGGAACCGAAGGGAAATAAGTGTATAAGAGTTGTTCATGTGCTACTTTCTTTCGCCCCCATTTTCGTCTATTTGTTTTGATATTATTGTTACAAATTCTTGATAACATGATGCAGAATTTTCTCAGGAAGACGATGGCGACTTCCGTTTTCTTAATAATGAATGGTGGTGTCAGGACACGGGGTGGGAGTGAGGTGTGTGAAGCCGTCAGTTTTTGGATGAATCGCGTACAGTAAGATGGCCGCTACCTCAGCGGCCACTGCGTGTAACGAAACACACGAGAAATTAATCCAGACAAGGAAAGGTTTGCCGGCGCCGGGGATCGAACTCGCGACCAGCTTAACGGGAGAGCCACTCCTTTACCAGTCGGCCAAAGAGGTACCCCGCTGGCTAAGTGGGTTAAGGGAGGCTCGCCCATCAGGCAAGTCGTGTCATTACATAATGTGCACTACATTGAACTCTGTAATATGATCTTGTAATCTGTATATATAAAGAGAGAGAGAGAGAGAGAGAGAGAGAGAGAGAGATTAAAATCGTAAGAGATGGAGGAGGAGGAGAAAGAAGGAAGAGGAGTAGGAGAAGGAAAGAAGACTAGGAAGAGGAGAAGGAAAGAGGAGGAGGATAGGGGAAGGGAAGGAAGCTAAGATGGGAAATATAGAAAAGAAGGAAATGGAGGAAGGAAGGCAGAGTAAGAAATGCGGAGGAGAAAATGATGGAAGAATATTAGACAGGACGGGGAAACCAGGAAGAGGAAGGAGGAAGGATGAAGAGGAGAAATGGGAAATGAACAGTAAGAAGAGAGAGGAGGGAAGATTATAAATGGAAGAGGATGAGGAGAAGAGAGAAAGGGATAAATATAAGGAAGGAGGAATTAGAAGAAAAAAAACTGTGTAAAAGGAGGAGAAAACAATATTATAGAAAGCAGAGAAGTGAGGGAAGAGTCTCAGAAGAGAAGGTTATGGAAGGAGGAAGAGGAGGAGAGAGAAAGACAAATATTAGGAAGGAGGAATAAGAAAAAAAAAGTTTAAAATGAGGAGTAAATTATATAACAAAGAGGAGACATGAGGGAAGAATATTAGAATGGAGGATAAACATGATCAAAGGAGAGAAGAAAGTATGGAGAGAGGATGAAGAGCAGGAGGATGATGACAGAGAGGAGACACAAGGGAAGACATGAAGGGAGGATGAAGAGCAGGAGGATGATGACAGAGAGGAGACACAAGGGAAGACATGAAGGGAGGATGAAGAGCAGGAGGATGATGACAGAGAGGAGACACAAGGGAAGACATGGAGGGAGGATGAAGGGCAGGAGGATGATGACAGAGAGGAGACACAAGGGAAGACATGGAGGGAGGATGAAGGGCAGGAGGATAATGACAGAGAGGAGACACAAGGGAAGACATGGAGGGAGGATGAAGGGCAGGAGGATGATGACAGAGAGGAGACACAAGGGAAGACATGGAGGGAGGATGAAGGGCAGGAGGATGATGACAGAGAGGAGACACACGGGAAGACATGAAGGGCAGGAGGATGGAGTTTTAGATGGTAAGAATCATGCACACTACTACTACTACTACAGCCACTGCTACTACTACTACTACTACTACTACTACTACTACTACTACTACTACTACTACAACAGCTATCACTACTACTACTATGCTTGGTCCTGGGCAAAGTGAGTCCTGGGTCATCCTGCCTCTGCTGCTGCTGGTAAGGTCTTGGTTCCTGAGCTCCTGGCACTGTCACTGTCCGCTGCTGGCCGGCACCTCACCTGTGGACGGTAAGAGGTGTGAGCCGTCTGTCTGTCAGGTGATTAGGGACTGAGCAAGGCACTGATCCTGTTTGTGAAAAATATCGATTCAAATAAAAAAAATCCAAACCAAACATAACAAAACCACAATAGGTCTTAACTCATAATTCATATATTCTTCCTTACTAATGAGACTTCCTATACAACAAAGTATGGCCACTTTTTGTTGATTCATACCATAGGGCACTGGCTGTTATGGGTTTGAAAATACTCTAAACTTAACCTAACAAAACCTGTAGCTCTTGACTCAGAAAATTCATTTATGCTTTCTTACTAGTGAGACTTCCTGTACAACAAAATGAGGCCACTTTTTGCTGATTTATACCATAGGGTGCTGGCTATCATGGGTTTGAAGATACCCTAAACTTATCCTAATAAAACCTGTAGGTCTTGACTCAGAAAATTCATATATGCTTCCTTACTAATGATACTTTCTATAAAACTAAGTAAGGTTATTCTTTGTGGCTTTATACCATACGGCAGGGGCGGATACAGGGGGGTGCCCAGGGGGCCCGGGCCCCCCAAAAAATCTCCGACCCCCAGAAAATCTCGAGTGTATGCGGATAGTCGGTACATAACTGACACGCTTATAATGTGCCGCAACTATAATACGGAATGTGTCGTCGTCTGTAGGCATATGCAGGCGCGGATACGGGGGTGGGGAGCTCGATGGCCCGGGCCCCCCCCCCAAAAAAAATATTAGGATAACTAAAATATTTGAAATACCCATGAATTGAGAAAACATAAAATATATTTAAGATACCGCTAAAAAGCTAGAGAGCTGGGGAGCCCACCACATGGGCCACTCCCCCCACCATCTGAAAACCTCCCGAACAGAACATCGTTTAACAGGAAAGAGTGGGTAACCCTAAACCGTGCCAGGGCTGGAGTTGGCAAGACAAACGGCAACCTTCAGAGGTGGGGACTCGCGGCTAGCGCAGCCTGCCCCTGTGGTGAGCCCAATCAAACAATGGAACATTTTCTCCGAGGCTGCGTGTTGGGCCCAAGCTGCTCCAACCAAGATCTCCTGGAAGCAAACGAAAGATCCCTCCAGTGGTGCCAGTGGTGGAGTGACAAGATATGATGATGAGCTGGGGAGCGAAGCCGGCCGCCGCTAGATAGCTCTGGACGCTGTCCTCCAAACTTTAAAAAAATTCCTCCTCTAAGGTTCCTTGGGCTTTACTATGCGGAGGTGGACGGGATGCTCAGGCAAGATTTTTTTTTTTTCGGTGTCTGATGTAATTTTTCACTCCTGCAGGGCCAGGGCACAACGGGCACGTGCCCAGGGCCCCGCGCTCTTATTGGCCCCGCACTCATCTAACAATCTATATACTCGAACAGGGCGGTAGTACGCCGTACCCAGGGGGGGGTCAGACCCCCCCCCCCCCCCCATCTGCTAAAATGTCCACTTTCAGAGAGTCAAAACGAAAATTGGTACCTTTCTGTTGCATTTCTGGAGAACTCAAGATTTTCTTTATTTATTTTCAGTATTTAAGTTGCGGAATCGTATATTGAATATTATAGAGCAAGATATAAAGGCCTAGGAAAAAAAATCTTTGTAACCTCATTCCTCACATGCAAGTAGAAAGTGAATTTTAGTGCAGGCCACTATCATCATTCGGCACTTCGAAGAGGAAATAAGGGAAGACTTTCTTGCCTTTGTGCACGCCCATGACCTCACCGGTAAAGGGTTAACCTGGCTCCTTTTGCGCACCGTTGAAGACCTCGGATTGGACATGGCCAAGTGCAGGGGACTTGGTTTCGATGGAGCAAATGCCATGATTGGAAAATTCAAGGGGTGAGCCGCAGTACTCGTGAAGAAGTACACCCTGGCCAAGTCAATCCACTGCTTTAACCACCGGCAGAATCTAGTACTGACGAAGGCGTGTGACGCCAAGGAAGTGAAGATCGCTCTTCAAACACTAACCGAGGTGTACAGCTTCGTTCATTCTTCGAATATGAGCTCTCTCCGCTTCACAGAGGTTGTCAAGCTTACCTCGGCCAAGCGCGAAAAGCTTGTTCCCCTGTGCCCCACCAGGTGTATTGAGAGGCATGACGCAGAGCTGGTTTTCGTTGAATTTCTGCCTGTCATCGCTGTTGTTTTCGAGGAAGAACTTGACACCACCGCTGGGCTCCTTCTCATCGCCATACGTGTTCCCCGCTTTCTCGTTGGACTGGTTGTAGTGAAGTGTATATTGGCGCATACTCTCGAGCCGAGCCGAACTCTTCAGAGAAAAGATGGCGACCTGGTGTCAGCCTATGCCACGATTCGTGGCATCAATACCATTTTTGCCAAGCTCAGAGCAGATACGGAGAATCATTTCCACGACGTGTTCATGAAAGCGGAAGAGCTTTTGGTCGAGGTGGGGTCATCGCATGACACCATCCCTGTGCCACGACTCTGTGGACGACAGACCCAGCGATCAAATGTTCCGTGCGAGAATGCTGAGGAGTACTACCGCCGGGCGGTGTACATTCCGTTCGTGGACCACGTCTTGGCTGTGCTGAAGAGTCGGTTCGGCGACGACACAGTGCCTGTCGCACTTCAGCTCAAGCAACTCCTCAAAGGCCCCGAAACGGATGTTGCGGTTGTGCTTCAAGCGGCGAAGCACTACGAGCTGGACATCGAATCCCTGACACTCGTGAAGGCGGAAGCGGAGCGCTGGGCATTATCTGTTCCGGTCTTCCAAACTATCAAAGAACCCCAGGCACACACCAGCACCAGCATATTCCCCAATCTCACCAGTCTCTTGAAAACTCTGTTGACGCTTCCAGTCTCCAACCCGGAGGGCGAGAGGTCTTTCTCAGCACTGAAAAGGCTGAAAATCTATCTGAGGAGTACCGTCGGCCAAGAGCGCCTGAACAGACTTGCCCTCCTCTGTGTCCACTATGATATCCCATTACAGTCGAGAGAGTAATAAGCAAATTCGGCGAAAAACCGCCGACTACTCTTCGCTAAGTGAGGCACTAGTTGAATACTTGGGAATTTGTAAACATATTTCTTTAGATCAGCCAATCTTTGCAAATGTGTTACTTCAATCCCATGTAAAAGAAGCCCTATAAGAATTCCTTTTTTATTTTCAGCTGTGTCTAATTTTACATATTAGCTCTTTTTTGTAAAGGTTAGGTTTGTAATTTATATATGACCTGTATTATGATCACCGTTGCTGCTTACATATCGAAATAAACGTTTAGCTTTCTTCGAATGCTCGTATGGTGATGATTTCTACCTGTTCAGATCTGCCTTTTCACTGGTCGGATGTACAATTTGAATTGTTTCTTTCATTTGTCACATATACGTTGATTGCTCGGGAGCTGCGGATTTTAAGCAGAGAACCGCCATCACTATCCATTGGCCTTCACTGTTTTGAGGCTGTCGCTAACTTATGAAATTCTACCATCGGGCCCCCTCAAATTGATTTTCTGGATCCGCCCCTGATACATATACATACATTGTACATTTTAGAAGTTTGTTTGTAGCATATAAGTACAATATAAATCTGGGAGATTTAAATAATCTTTAAAGTACTAATTTTATGTTACTTGAGCGAACATTACTTTTGGAAATCTTGTTCATTTCTGTAATTTGGACTACAAAACTTTACCCTCGAAACAACACTGCTTGCTTTAGAACTACGTACATGTTCTAATAAAAAAGTAATATACTGGCAAGGAAAAAAAATGTTATATTCATATAACATGTATAATCTTCGTTTATACAGGCTGCTGCTGTAATACATATTTTTACGTACAAGATACATGGAAACTGGGTCAGGTATTTTATGAATATAAAATAAAAATTAACTAGATTAATTAGATTAGTTACTGTTAACAGCAATACATTGAAACTGGTTTACCTCAAATTTATGCGTCTGTTCTAACGTGCAAATTCATCAGGGACTTCATGACCAAGATTTGTGTCACAATAGACAGAGTAAGGCCAGTCCATCTAAACGACTTTCACTCACTGCGTTCCTAAGGTATGTTTTAAGCAATTTAAGGGCACTTAAGGATCGCTCATTGGTGGAAGTGCTAACAGGCAGGGTTGAAAAAATTGCAATAAGGTGAAAATTTCTGAATATGTGCCCAATTTTTTGGCACATGCCAATGTCTCAACAACCTGCTTTGACCTCTCATGAGATTCACGACGCTTCCAATAACTCTGCCCCCGTAGATATTCATCTTCAACGAGATCTGCATCTCCATCAAGAAATTTTCCATAAAATTCAACTGCCTCTTTCAGTTCACTAAAATCAGTATCAACTGAAAGAAAGGGAACAAGATTTCCCAACAAAAAACTCCTAATGTGTTTAGATGCAAACCTTTCCCTGAGTTGTGCTATAGCAGTGTCCGAAAATGGGAGAAAAATAGCTCTTCGATAGTACTCTTATGGAGTTGCTATTGGAGGGTTAGCCTTAATTATGTTCCTGATGACCACTGATTGTTCAAGGCTTCTGGATGATATCTCCGTACCTTTCCTCAGCTTGGGCAAAAAGTTGGTTGAACTTATTTCAATCACGATAGGACTGAAATGCATCTATGCAGCTCTGTACACTTCCAAGAGCACCCATCAGTTCTTGTTGTGACCCCTACAGCTTTTCTGACAAGGGTTTAGTGCAGTGTTTCTTAAACTTTTTTGTGCAGCGGACCCCTTTTATTAAAATTACTCATGTAGCGGACCCTTTATTATTATAATTTTCCTCTTGAGTTTGAAAGTGTTTGCAGGTCATAATATACTGAAATTACAACTGAATTATTTATTACTGGCTTATCTT
The DNA here is from genome assembly GCF_024679095.1 of Eriocheir sinensis. Taxonomy (NCBI): domain Eukaryota; kingdom Metazoa; phylum Arthropoda; class Malacostraca; order Decapoda; family Varunidae; genus Eriocheir; species Eriocheir sinensis. Next base: position 35,551 of record NW_026111261.1, on the reverse strand, counting down.
CAAATCCCAATGTGACTTAGCCACTGTAAAAAGCCATCAGGATTTGGTGCTACAAAAATAGGAATTTATGACGTTTTGGCCGAAAATTTGACTGAAATCGATATTAAAAATTATCCTGCGGACCCCTTGGAACATTCCACGGACCCCTGGGGGTCCGCGGACCACACTTTAAGAAACACTGAAACTTTAGTGACACTTAGAACTGAGGTGAGCACTTCTAAACTCATGAGAAAACCTGGGTCACTTATTGCTTTAGATTAGGCTTGGCTGCTGATTCTTCACCCAACGTGTTTTGCAGTAATTATTCTTAATCGTTATTTCATTATTTACCTACCTGATTAACTGAATTATCCGGGGCATCAGCCGAGTCAGTGGTGACTTTCTTACACCAGATAGAGTACGTACGTGAAGCGTTTTCTGGCGTTTTGTGACCAAGGAGGAAATATGTAAAGAATGGAAAGGCACAAATCCCAAGCCTGCGTGAGTTCAAGAAATGACACACGCTATAGAAAAAAAAGTACTGCATAAACAGAAAGTGAAGTCTATCAATTATAATTTCAGAAATTTGGAATTTGTTGTCAGAAAATATTATACGGATAACATGAATAGGCTATGGTCACGTGAGCCTACGTCGTCAATGAATGTTTCTCAAAATAGATCACCTGCTCTTATTCAACTCAGCAGCTCCATTGTTCAGGTGCTGAACATACAAGAGTCACTCAGCCACTCTACACTGTCAAACAAGGGGTAGGCGGTGGCCGAACTGGTAGCGTACTGGGCTCACATTCACCGCGTGATGGACGACGCGGGTTCGAATCCCCACGCTACCACTCGGATTTTTCAGTCACCGCCGAGTGGCTTAAAACTACCCACATGCTGTCCTGAAGACCACCCATCAACCCGGACTCTAGAGGAAGCCGTCCAAGCGAATCAAGAACGAGTTCCGGGGGGCAGCATGAGCCAATGCAAGATGGCGCCACTATAAACACTCGCCTGCGCCAGAACGGGCTGGACCGACCATCAGGCCCCACCTGGAAGAAGCCTTGGGCCGACCATCAGGCCCCACCAGGAAGAAGCCTTGGGCCGACCATCAGGCCCCACCAGGAAGATGCCTACCGGCGCAACAGGCAACGACGTAAAAATAAAAAATAAAAAAGCACAAAACGGTCATTAAAGGTGGTAATATATAGCGGCATAGGTCGATCTCACAGGTGCCATACGCGTCGCCTGCCACTCTCCCCGTCATAATACAGAATCATTACATACTCACCACTGTCACCAGACAAGTTCACTTGAGCCTCTACAGTATATAGTACTCCAATCACTTTGACTGCACCTTACACCTAAAATCAAGTAAATATTAGAGGCAAGCAGGAGAGAAGGCACAGTTACGACTTTCGCGCTCTCTCTCTCTGCCAGAGCCATCCCAATCTCGTATGCCTCTTCTTCCTGTCACGCGCTACAAACACCCCTCCGGCAGTTGACAGCTTGACATCGCGGTACTCTACACACAGTTTTATGAACCCATCATTTATCTCTCTCTCTCTCTCTCTCTCTCTCTCTCTCTCTCTCTCTCTCTCTCTCTCTCTCTCTCTCTCTCTCTCTCTCTCTAGCTACTAGGTAGAAGGATAGATAAATGTATTTTCCTTACAGTTATTTTCAGTTTTGTAATTTTCGTCGTGCAAATCATGCGAGGCTGAACAGTAATTAAGTTATTGTGGCGCCCGACACGGACTGACGCACTTATCATAACACTTCCCTTTTGACCAACACGACAAAAATGGAAGGGAAGCAAAACACAGTGTGCGAGTGTTGGAAAATCAGAGAAGAATCACTTTATTAATAAGAGAAGACAGCTATATAGGTGCGTAACAATGACAGGAGGCGCCGTTGCAAAGGGCAGCCATCATCATCATCAGCAGCAGCCAAACGTAAACAAACCAAGCCTGACACTCGTGCTGGACGCCGCCCACGGGACCCCGCCACCCAGCGCCCTTTCCCTCCCGCTGGTGACGTGCCCTCCAGGCTGCTGGCCCATCACTGCCCCTGAAGTAGATCCTGCCCTCCAAACCCCGCCCATGCATGACCTCGCACACACCCACACCCCTCCACTGCACTCCACGCCTCCATCTTGCTTGCTTACTTACTTGGTTGTGTTGTTTAGAGGCCTCACAGTCGTGGCTGCTGCTGCTCCCGGTCCTGCTCAACAGGGCGATTTGGTCCGGTATGGTGTTGGTAGTCCTACATCTTGAGGTGTAGCCCGGCACTGGGACTGTTTGTAGCAGCTTGTCCAGCCCATTCTTTAACCTGTTTACCGGGCAACCTGTTAGGTTTGGGACTTCCTTAGGCAGGCTGTTAAAGATTCGTGGCCATTCATGGGACAGACTGGAGGCCAGCAGGGTCCTGCCTCCACCTGCTGGGGCTCTTGTGGGGAGGGATCTTCTGCTGCACTTTCGTCCGGTCCGCTGATTGATGTGCTCTTGCACCATACTAGGCTCATTGCCAACCTACCTACATGAAAAAAGTTATCTTCAACAAAAAGTATTCAAGAATGCATTCACGAATACTCTTGTGAAGCATTCATATTTGTATTGAAATTATCAGTATTTAAGAGTATTCGTATAAATATGAAGTATTTGCATTCGAATACACAGTTCTTGTATTCACCCATCCCTGTCCGCAATTCACTATTCCGCTAATCGCTAATCTGTAAATTTTCCTGCTTTGCCAGTCAGCAATCACAAATCCGCTAATGCTAATATTTTTTTTTAGTCCACTGATGAAGTCCGCAACATTCCGCTAACCATTTTTTAGTCCGCTAACCCTTTGTTGGTGCTAGTTGAAAACATAATTTCCGATATCATTACATTACAGTTTATCTATTTATTTATTATATATATATTTTTATAAAAGTTTTGAAAAAGCCTAACACAAAATCCTCCCTCTGGCCCAGCCTTCATGTTTCCCTTGACAGCTTCTCAAAGTTATCATGACGGACCTTGGCAACAGGCCGCAGCGTTACGCCACAACTCAAGCAGATCTCACTCTCGCACAGCCATGCAAAAGAGAGAGAGAGAGAGGTAGCGACCCTCTCTGAGGAGAGTGACGTGGCACCAGCGTGGTCTGAATCCCTGCGTCGCGCTCAAGTTAGAATCGCTAGACTATAGTGGACTCATTTTTAGTTGAGCCGTGAGACAGCGACTGTGGTCAGCAGCTGCCGTGTCCACTCCACCATCATCACTATTGAAGAAAGGCTAGCCCAAGAATCCTGACATATATCATCCTTAACTACTTGGGTGTTATTCCAGAATTCAGATGTGGTTAGCTTAGATTAATTGGTCTTTTTTATTGACCTTTTCCGTTATTTTGAGCACTTTTTACCATTAAACATTTACTGATCGGTTAGGTCAGGCTGTGGCACTGCTCTGTTGTTACTGGTGGGTGTACTTCTGGAGTTTGCCTGAAGGTGATGGCTCTATGTTAATTATCACTATATATTGCTAATTTTAATGAGGACTTGGTGGCCCCATACTCTGCCTGCTAAAATTTTGGCTGGCCCCGGCCCGTGATTTCTTTAATTTTTTTTTTTTTCATAATATTGAGGCGAGGGCAGCCAGCCAAGTTAATACCTACAATATGAATTCTGTTTTGGTCCCTGAATGCAGTGCAGCAACAAGGGAGTTCTGGAAAACAGAAGGGGGTTGAGTTTGTTTAAATTTATCCAGCATTTGGCGTGGGTGGTGGAAATTTGCAGCTTGGTACTACGGATGAAGCGGAAGTTGATTATCGTGTGATTTCCTGAACAAAACAGTGTCTCCATAATAACATCAACATTATAGTTTGTCCAGAAGTAATCAGGCACCATCTTTATGTTAGATTTTGATGTCTTTAAAATTTATCTCCAATTCTTTCTCTCCCTTTTTCCTCCAATGTTCTCTCCCTATCTCATTGTTCCCTTTCTCTCCCTATCTTTCCTCAAATTCTGGTGACAAAACAATTTTTTTTATTCATTCATATATTTGTTAGCTATTGGTATGTTTTTTTTAAATTACTCTTGACAAATATTCCTGGCAAGTTAAGTTTAATTTGTGCCTTGTTACAGGTCATCAGTGGATGGCAGACATGAGTGAAGCAGTCCTCTGGCTGCCACAGCAGGTTGGGGACCTGTACCACTGACACTGCTCCAATGGAACCAGACTTGTAAGTACCACGTCACGCTGACCTGTGGAGACTTGTTTGTTTTCAGTGTCGCTACAGTAATGCCTGGGTTTACGAGTGCCTTGCTTTACCAGTGTTTTGATTCACAAGCAAAAAAAATCACTAAAAATGCCTTGGTTTATGATCGGTGACGGTGTAGGAGCACCCTGTCTGTACACGTTGAGGACACAAGCCTTTGTTCGCTGCAAGGTGAGGGCGCTCACACTGCGTTGTGGTAGACTCACAGAGGCAGCGCCTGGTTGTGTTGGTGCCCCAGCGTGAAATCTTTGTGTTTTCAGTACTACTACAATGTGCATTCATTTTATATGGTTTGCTAGCAAAATTCCAGAAGGATTTAAGCTCATAAACCAAGGTATGACTGACACTATCAAGGAGACTGTCTGGCAGCACAGTAAACCCTTGATGAGACCGACTAATTGGGGGGAACTTGGTTCATTATTGCCGAGAGTCCGTTATGAGTGGCGGTTATTTTAAAATACTTATAATATTACCGGCGAACCTAATAAATGTAAGCATATAGTTTATATTACTGTGTGTGTTGTCAGCACATTGTCTGTATAGCTGCACAGCACACTTGGCGAGGCACTGAGGCTGCCAGGTTGGCAGTGGGCCGTATTGTTACGGATATGGATAAAATTTTACAAGTGCACCGCTGGAAGACCAAACCGTTAGTTAGTTTGTGTTGTGAAATAACCTGCTAGCTCTTTTTTATCACATAAAGGATTGATGACTTTCATTGCCTGCCGTGCTGCCGCAGCCACAAAACAGGTTCAGCTTGCTTACTGTTACTACATTCCACTCAGTGCTCACAAAGAACAAAAGTGGACAAGATAGAACAAAATCAAGCAATTTTTTTCCTGCTGTGTATTCCCCAGGTGTGCATGCTCACCTGGTTTACTCCCCTGGTGGGCTTCCCAACCCCACAGTCCCCATGGTGAGGAGGGGAAGCCGCACTCTGCTGATGGTCTCAGTACATAATTACATAGACAAAAACAAATACTGATGAAAGAGCTGGATAGTGCATCCTATGCAGTCAACTTATAATTATGATTAGATCAAGAGCTACAGTCCATTTAGTGACATATATTGAACAGTGCTTGTACTGAACAGCAGAGTGACTTACAGGAGGTATTTCTGGTAGTAAACAACCCCCGCCATGTTTGCTGCTTATTTCCACCACGCCAAAGCCAATCAATTCAAACTAACCAAACCTAACTTGGCTCCCAGCGACCCCCACAAGCTGTGTCAGCACCGACACTCACAAACGCTTGGCAATTTCCCATTACATTTACATCCTGGATTGATGCGTGACATTTTTTGTGGTGTGAATACGTTCTCCATTTGAATGTGAACCACAAGCAGGGAAATATTTCACAGGTGGGCTGGAAAGACTACAGTAACCCAAGGATTGGTCAGCAGAGGAGAGCAAGCTGGCTAGCAGTTGTACTTACCGGTTCGTCCAGAAATTATTCTTGGTGGATCCCCGTGGATTTCTGACCCTCTGACCTTGTCCGTTATGGCCGGAACTGTTGTAAGCAGGTCTGTTATATCCCGGGTTTTACTGCATCTTATGTATTAGCAAGTTGTGATTATTTTGTGACATAGCTGTGTCAGTGGTGTGTTGTTTCCTAGTGTTGCATGTAGTGTGTTGCTTCAAGCTGTTTGGAACACAGTGGACCCAGAAGCCTGCAACTTGCTCAAATTCTTGTTGCTTCTCTCTGATTTCAGGAACGGTGCCAGGGAGACCAACGCTGTGTGAGTGTCCCAGTGGCTTACTGTGCTGCGCCAAGGTGTTGACAAGTAACGTGGAGGTTGAGGTGAGTGAGTGTTCTATCACTGTTATAAATGAGTGGGTTGGCAGAGGCTGGGTTAATACACCACTCTTAGAGGCCTCAAGATGGAGATAAATAAAATGGATTACACACACAGGAAGGTTGAAGGGATTGATATTACTGTGATGGATTACAGAGACACTACTGTTCATGGGAAGGGAAAGAGGAAGGGAAGGAGCGAACGACTAAAAAGTGAAGAGAAGAGATAGAGGAAGAGGAAAGGAAGGGAAGGAAAAGAAGGAACAAGCAAAAAGTGAAGGAAAGGAAATGGAAGGAAAAAAAAGGAAGGAGTGAACAACCAAAATGTGAAAGGAAGAGAAAAAGTAGAGGGAAGGGAAGGGGAGGAAAGAGTGGAGGTAGAAGGGAAGGAATACCAATGCTGATTTAGTTAATTAATAAACAAACTAACACACACACACACACACATACACACACACACACACACACACACACACACACAACACCCAGGTGGTTCAAGTCTGGCCATGTCAAGGAACACATCTGCCTGGCCACGCACCAGCTGAGAGCACAGGAAGTCTGCAATAGGCCTATGGTAGGTCTTGTCAAGGCAGCTCCTGTCAACTAACCCCACCCAACATCACTGTCCATTCCACTCATCCACCACTCTGTTAGTATTGGCACTCACTCACCACATGACTGCCAGGCCTGTTTCACTCATCCACCACTCTGTTAGTATTGGCACTCACTCACCACATGACTGCCAGGCCTGTTCCACTCATCCACCACTCTGTTAGTATTGGCACTCACTCACCACATGACTGCCAGGCCTGTTCCACTCATCCACCACTCTGTTAGTATTGGCACTCACTCACCACATGACTGCCAGGCCTGTTCCACTCATCCACCACCCTGTTAGTATTGGCACTCACTCACCACATGACTGCCAGGCCTGTTCCACTCATCCACCACTTATTGGCACTCCTCACCACATGACTGCCAGGCCTGTTCCACTCATCCACCACTCTGTTAGTATTGGCACTCACTCACCACATGACTGCCAGATCTGTTCCACTCATCCACCAGTCTGTTAGTATTGGCACTCACTCACCACATGACTGCCAGGCCTGTTCCACTCATCCACCACTCTGTTAGTATTGGCACTCACTCACCACATGACTGCCAGGCCTGTTCCACTCATCCACCACTCTGTTAGTAAACCAATTCTTGCCTGTGTCCTTGTTGAATCTGAATATATCCAGTTTAAACCCATTACTACATGTCCTGCCCAGTTCTCTAACCATAATAATCTTATTAATATCCCCCTTACTAAAGCCCTTCATGCTGTTATAAGATACACAACACTTCATTACAGCCGCTGGACCCACCACCCATCGGCAAGTGTTCCAGGAGGCAAGAAGGAGTGACTCTACACCATGGAACTTTGACAGACCTCCTCCTCCTGCCTTCAAGTCTGGCCAAGTAAGTGTGTGTGTGTGTGTTTCTAAAGGAGTGACTAAAGACTCTCTCTCTCTCTCTCTCTCTCTCTCTCTCTCTCTCTCTCTCTCTCTCTCTCTCTCTCTCTCTCTCTCTCTCCTATTGTTATTCACACAGGTACGAACGATGTCACCACGACCCGGTCTGAGGAACTGCTGAACAAGTACCATAGGCTCATCCAGCAGTATAAGTCTAAATTTCCTAACATTTTGATTTCAGGAGTTCTATCACGGACTTGGGCGGAGAGCGACTTCTTCAGTAAGGCCTTCAGCCTAAACAACCGCTGACAGACTCTTTGCAGAGAGCTTGACGTGGAGTTCTTCAACGCATGGGACAATTTCTACGGACAAAGTGAGCTCTTCCACAGGGACGGAGTACACCTGTCTCCCATCGGGGCAGCCAGATTCGGAAGGCTCCTCAACGACGCAGTACGTGACACCCGATCAAAAAACGACCCTCAGCCACGTCCCTCCACCCCGCCCGTGTAAATAGACGCCATGCATCGCAACAAACCCGTAACCGTGATCTCGCAAGTACCTCCTCCTCTATTACCAAGCCTCTTGATAACTTAAAAATCCTTAGTTTCAATGCGTGTAGCCTAAGAAACAAGTTCGATGAACTGAGATGTCTTGCTCCAACAGAAAATTTTGACATGATTGCTATAACCGAAACATTTATCGACACCACAAAGTATTGATTTAAGTTCCGAATACAGCATAGATGGCTACAGACTCTTCAACAAAGATCGTGTAAACCGTAGAGGCGGTGGCGTCGCCCTTTTTGTCAAAAAATATTTGCAACCCACTGACAAAACACCAAGAAACAGTAACGTTGAACATTTGTGAGTGCGAGTAAACATTGCAAAAGTCAATTTAAATATATCTGTCTCCTACAGACCTCCCAGGCAATCACTCGATGACGACCTTGAAATGTACAGCGTCTTGAGGCAGTCACTTAATAACAATGACTCACTGATATTAGGAGACTTTAACCTCCCCCATATCGACTGGGCAACACTGTCGGGTACAGAAGGCAAGTCACATAGAATGATCGAATTTCTAGAAGAAAATTATCTAAGCCAAATGGTTTCTGAACCAACTTGACAAAATAATATACTCGACCTTGTTATAACGACCCAAGATAACCTAGTCAGTAATGTCACGGTAGGAGAACACCTCGGTTCTTGCGATCATAAATTAGTGCGCGTCGACATTAGAGCTCAATCATCAGTGACTGAAAATAAAGTAAAGGTGCCCAATTTCAAAAGAGCTAACTTCGTAGAAACCCGACAAAAACTAACAGAAATACAACTATTAGATGACGGCAATGTAGAGGATACCTGGCTAAGCTTTAAAAATCACTTACTCACTCAGCAGAACACATTCGTCCCCTTGTGTGAGAAGCGAATTAACACTAATAAAAGCCCACCGTGGTTTAATAGCGAAATTAAACAATCAGTCAATGAGTGAAAATTGTTTTACAGGTTAAAGAAAAAACAAAGCACGCCCAAAAATATTAGACTTTATAATGATGCCAGGCGACGAGTAAAAAGACTAGTAGGTCAGGCAAAGCGTAGATATGAAGAAAATATTGCAGCCAACTGTAAAAATAATCCGAAATCTTTCTTCAGTTACATAAACAACAGAAAGGCGATCAAAAGTGGTATTGGACCTTTAACAAACAGCGACGGTGCACTAGTGACTGACAGCCAACACATTGCAAACCTCTTAAACAATTACTTTTCCTCGGTGTTTAATACTAACAGTCTTCCTCCCACTACCACCAACACCAGTACTATTGTAAATCTCGAGCATGCATTGCCTAATTTTGAAATAACAACCGATGAAGTCCTTAAAGCTCTCCATTCACTTAAAACAAATAAAAGTCCCGGACCCGACAAAGTATATCCTATACTGCTTAAAGAAACAAAGAGCGAAATACTCTCCTCCCTCACTACCGTATTCAATATGTCCTTGCGACAAGGCATCGTCCCTTCGGATTGGAAAAAGGCTAACGTGACACCGATTTTTAAGAAAGGAGTCAAAAAAATACCAGGTAATTACAGACCCATTAGTCTAACTTCAATTGTAGGTAAGCTACTCGAGAGCATAATTAGAGACAAAATTGTGAGTTACCTCGAAAGCCACTCATTAATTGGGGATTCACAACATGGCTTCCGTAACAAAAGATCCTGCCTGTCAAACCTATTGACCTTTTATAACGACCTCTTCTCAGTTTATGACGTAACCAAATCACTGGACGTAGTCTATCTTGATTTCCAGAAAGCGTTTGATAAAGTCCCACATCATAAATTACTTTATAAATTAAAGCAAATAGGCATTGACGGTCAAGTAAACCAATGGATCGCGAATTGGTTGAGCAACAGACAACAAAGAGTGGTGATTGACGGATTTAACTCAGAGTGGGCGCCGGTCACTAGTGGCGTCCCTCAGGGCTCGGTTCTTGGCCCAGTGCTCTTCATTATTTACATCAATGATGTGGATGTTGGACTCAATAATCGCATTAGTAAATTCGCAGACGACACAAAGATTGGTAACTCGGTTCTCACTGAGGAAGACAGGCAAAGCCTCCAAGAGGATTTGCACAAAATTTCAGCTTGGTCGGATAGATGGGAGATGCCCTTTAACGTAGGAAAGTGCCAGGTACTTCAAGTTGGAACAAAAAATAAGAAGTTTGATTATGAAATGCGCGGCGTAAAACTCACAAGCGTTCAATGCGTTAAGGACCTGGGGGTCAAAATCGCGTCAAACCTCAAATTCTCACATCAATGCATCGATGCAGCAAATAAAGCGAACAGAATGTTGGGCTTCATTAAAAGAAACTTTTTATTCAAGAATAAAGATGTAATACTTCCGCCCTACAATAGTTTAGCCTTGGAATATGCGGTACAGTTTTGGTCTCCCCATCATGTAAAGGACATTGCTAAACTAGAAGGTGTTCAGCGTCGAGCAACGAAAATGATCCCTTCCTTGCGCAACAAATCCTACGAAGAAAGGCTTTCCACCCTTAACATGTTCTCTCTTGAGAAACGTCGCCTCCGAGGAAAACTGATCGAATGTTTTAAAATACTTAATGGTTTCACGAATTTAGACAGAACAAAATTGTTTATGATCGATGACACTTTGCGAACGAGGAACAATGGCATAAAACTCAAATGTAGACAAGTAAATTCAGACTGCACCAAATTTTTCTTCACCAACGTTGTAGTGCGAGAATGGAATAAGCTCTCACCGTCAGTGGTCCAGTGTAACACGATTGACTCCTTTAAAAACAAGCTCGACCGTCACTTCCTTGAACTTAATATTAACTAGAGTAGAAAAGCAACGTTTTGGAGCCATCTGATTAATGTAGAATCACTTAGGTTTAAGGACAGATCACCTAGTCTGGACCATGGGGTCTGTGTGGTCTGATTTTCTATGTCTCTCTCTCTCTCTCTCTCTCTCTCTCTCTCTCTCTCTCTCTCTCTCTCTCTCTCTCTCTCTCTCTCTCTCTCTCTCTCTCTCTCTCTCTCTCTCTCTCTCTCTCTCTCAACTATTACTCCTCCTCCTCCTCCTCCTACTACTACTACTACTACTACCACTACTAGGAAAATTCAAATCAGGATCTTCTTTTTTCTCATACAACTGCTACTTTTTCAGCTTTAACTCAACGGCTACTCCACTTAGAGTAACCCCCTTTTACCCACACCTGGCCACACCCTTGTCCTAACACCACACCAAGTTATAGTCTCCTAACTTGTACAATTAGCAGGAGAAGCAAAAAAGTAGACATATATTACTAGGAAAATTCAAATCAGGATCTTCTTTTTTCTCATACAACTGCTACTTTTTCAACTATAACTCAACTGCTACTCCACCGCCAGTAACCCCCTTTTACCCACACCTGGCCACACCCTTGTCCTAACACCACACCAAATTATAGTCTCCTTAATTGTATAGTTTTAGCAGAAGCAGCAAAAAGGTCAACATATATCACTCAAAAAACTAAAATCCCACCAAATTTTTTCATCACTATCTCTAACATAAACCATTTGAACACCACCACTACTACTACTACACCCCCATTGACCACCCTTCCTCCTTCTCCTCCTCCTCTCTTTCTCTTCCTCCTCTGCCTCCTCCTTCCCTCCAGGACTTACCAGCCCTGCATCGTGCCATCTCCCAAGTGGTGCCTTTCCTTTGTTTATTATAAATGTTAGGAAATGTTACACTCATTGAGGAATGTACTGTTACAAATGATATTATATGAATATAATATAGGAATAATACCAAACATATAAAAATATGCCTCCCCAAAAGCTAGGCCACTGCACAAGATGAACATGTGTTAGGCATTGCAGTAAAGAACATAGGATGCATTAGGCCATTCATTGCATCCCTACAAAAGAGCAACTTATAAAAACATGTGTTAGGCATTGCAGTAAAGAACATAGGATGCATTAGACCATTCATTGCATCCCTACAAAAGAGCAATGTATAAAAAGAGAAACCAGTAAGACAGTTGTTGTTGTTGGTGCGGTGAATGTGGACCTCTGGTAACACAGTGAGCCCCTTCATGTGTGTGTGTGTGTGTGTGTGTGTGTGTGTGTGTGTGTGTGTGTGAGGTGATCCCTCATGGTCACAGCGTCACTGCCTTCAAAACTCCTGCCTTCTGGCTTTTTTAGAAGCAAAGCCGTCGATGACATGGTCGTGTGATGGCAGCTGTTTGCCAGTCTCCTGATTGATGCTGATTATTGCAAGTCCACTGAGGCCATCTTGTCCCATGGGTGGTAGGACTTTATGAGCCTTAGCTCTGAAAAGCTCCTCTCTGTTGAGGCCACAGTCACTGGGAGAGTGCCGGCAGTCTGTAGAGCAATCCACAGATTGCCGTAAAGTTCTTTCAGCTGATTTTTGTGGATGTTGGAGAGAAACCCCAGTGCAGTCAAGTCATCTGAAGGCACGGGCGACAAGTTGTTGATTTCAAGAGCCCGTGCCTTTCCATCAATGTGGTTTTTATTCCCAGTGCTTAGAGTGGTACAGAGCTGCTTGTGGCATTGCTTGGACAACGCCTCACCAGCCAGTCTTATAAAGTTGAACAGCAGCACTCCAAATTTGTCTCTGATTTCTGCCAGTGTTTGAAAGCTTTCCTTTAATGAGTCAAAGGTGGTGTCCACAACCATGTTAAAGAATTCAGTTGGTAACCTCTTGATAGCCTGGGGCTTCATAGGCAAAGTGTTTCTCTGTGCCTCTTAAGCACAGGATTCATCTGGTCACATACAGCAGCAAAGCTCTGTATCTTCTCACTGAGGTTGTTGCCTTCATGAGGAGGTCAAGTGCTACATCAAGCTGCCTTGTGGCAGGAGCCTGCTCCTTGCTTGGCCCCATTGTCATACGACTGTCCTCTGCAGTTGTCAGAAGGAATACTCAGGCCTGTTCTGAATCAAAGATGATAAACAAAGACCTGTGTTGTTTGGGAAGCCACAAGAAATGCTAGAAAGTGTTCCTTGAGTTCCAGCGCTTCATCAGTGTTGACAGTCCTTGTGACAACCAACATCTGGCTTGCGTCAGGAGTACCATGACTCAACAATACTTGGACCGTTTAATCTCAGCCACCACGGAGTCCAACATTTTCCTAGTGATTGAAGCAGTCAGCCCATTTTGTATCACATTTCCAAGGTAGCCGGAATGACTGGACTGCCCACCATGCTGCTTCATGGCAGGATCAAATTTGGCGAGCAGCGGCCACCTTTTAAGACATTTCCATTGTGTTGTTGTGTTAGTAGACAATGCAAGATTTCTCTCAGCTAGAGATTGTACGATAGAGATCAAGCAGGTCAGGACATCCCTCTTCTCTGCCTCTGTCCTCTGGCCTTGATCCATGGTCGTGCCGAGGCAGTTCCAAATCCTTCCATGTTGTCATGTGGCTGTGTTCTGGAGTGCCTTCATGACTTTTCAGAAGTGTGCCTGTGTTTGTCCAGTTAGAGAGTCCCTCTGCCATTAATTTAACGACCTTTCTTGAGAATTGCTTGCAGCAAAGTACATGTTTTTTCTCAGTAGGTTAGCCAAGTTTTCCCCATTCGCAGGAAATCAACACTTTGCTCTGTGAGCGTTTATCTTCTTCAGCTTTCTTCTTTTTTCTTTGCTGGGCACCAGAAGGGTGTATTGTCCTTTTCCACGCCATGTCGCCGCCACTCCTCACTCCACGCTGAGCCTGACACAGTGACGCTGCGTACAGCTTGCTGGAGGCAAAGCACTACATGTACGTTCTGGAGGCCTAATCCAAATTTGAGGAGAATATGGCAAAATACTTGAAAATATATGAATTTCTGGATTAATAAAGAAAATTCAGTAAATCTATTGATACACAACACACATTTTAGTAATAATAATAATAAAAAATAATAACAATGGCAGCTTGGGGGGCCTATGCAACTGTTTGCACATAACAAGAAACATCCCTGAGTCTAGGCCATCTTGAGACACATGACAGCCACGGTATAAATCAACACAGAATGATGTGTTGTATAGAAAGTCTCTTTAGCAAGGCAGCATGTACGTATGAGTTTTGTGAGTCAACAAGACCTGTAGCGAGTGTTTTGTTAGGACAAGTACAGCCAGCACCTTAGATCATGACACTCAGAGTGTGTTTGGACGAGAAATAGAAGAATTGACAGCTGCAGTGCCCTCTGTAGAATAGATCATAATGAAGAACCCAAACTTGGCAATAGATTTAACACATTGCAATTATCAGCTGTAGAAAACCTTCATACAATAGACTGATAGATACATAGATTGTTACATGCTTTATTCAACAACTTCATGGCTTGCAGTAATAGATAGGACATCCGACATAGATATTATTATTATTACCAATTATTTATTTATTTATTTTTTCAGCATACAAGGACATTGAGGAAGAGGAGGAAGAAGAAGGAGAGGAGGAGGAGGAGGAGGAGGATAAATAATTAGTGAGAACAAAATATCAATGAAAAATAAGAAAATGAGAGAAAAAAGTGAGAAAATGAAAGATAGTGAAAAGTGAGATAGTGAGGAAAAATATTTACTACTGAAAAAAAGAAAGAGAGAGAGAGAGATACAGAATAAAGTGAGAAAGTGACTGGATTACTACTACTACTACTACTACTACTACTACTACTACTACTACTACTACTACTACTACTACTATCACTACTACTACTACTACTACTACTACTACTATCACTACTACTACTACTACTACTACTACTACTACTACTACTACTACTACTACTACTACTACTACTACTACTACTACTACTACTACTACTACTACTACTTTTTTTTTTTTTTTTACGGGCCTCCATCTATTAGAGTTGCGTTGTGAGCGGTATATTCTCTCATATCCTTTCACAAAGCAATTCATTGGCCCCACCCCGCCAATGACTGTGGCCGACAACCATCCTTATTTAATATTACAAACCTTACTAAACATATTATTTTTAAGCTAACCGAGCTTGTGGTTGATACGACTATCAACCACCGTCGCCTCAAAGTCCAGGTCGGCAATGCGGGTGGTTTTGGGTGCAGGTGACCTGGTTCCTCAATCAGGCAGACCAAGGCTGACCTCAGGAGGGAGAAGGACAGCCTGCATCTCATCCAGGCGACCACACTGCTTCTTGGCTGCTACTACTACTACTACTACTACTACTACTACTACTACTACTACTACTACTACTACTACTAACTCTTCCTCCAACCTGCAGGATGTGTGAAGAAGAAGAGGAAGAAGAGGAAGAAGAGGAAGGCTCAGGAGGAAGGAAAGTCGCTCACTGCATTGAGACTCAAGGTAATATTGATTAATTGTTCATTTCTTCCTAATGTTTTTTTTGTGTGTGTTTATTTGTTTGTTCCTTCCTTCCTTCCTTCCTTTGCATACATGTAGGAGGGGCAGGAAGGAGGGATGGAGGGAGGGAGAAAAGGGAAGGAGAGAATGAAGGAACAAAGGAGGGAGGGACACAGATAGATTTGTAGGGATCTCTCTCTCTCTCTCTCTCTCTCTCTCTCTCTCTCTCTCTCTCTCTCTCTCTCTCTCTCTCTCTCTCTCTCTCTCGATAATAGATAGATAGATAGATTTGTTTTGTGTGTATTTTTGTCTCCTGGTAGATAGATCCCTAAGACACACTTGCTGGTCAGTAAGTAACATTATGGAAAACTAAACTAAAAAGACCCTTAAAACAGCATGATAAGACGTGACCTTTCTTGCCTTATAGTGCAGCAAGTGGTTGTTGTTGTTGTGTTCCAGTGAGGGACTCCTGGAGTGTGCAGACAGACCTTTCTTGCCTTATAGTGCAGCAAGTGGTTGTTGTTGTTGTGTTCCAGTGAGGGACTCCTGGAGTGTACAGACAGACCTTTCTTGCCTTATAGTGCAGCAAGTGGTTGTTGTTGTGTTCCAGTGAGGGACTCCTGGAGTGCACAGAGAGGAAGGAATAATGCTGTCTTCACCAGAGAGTGCTAAAGGGAGGGGTTGGGTACAGCTTTATTATATATAGAGTGATTTACCAAGATAACCTGGTGTTTGGCAGTAGGAGGGAGTTGCTTTAGAGCAGCGGCAGACAGGGATGTAAGGTCACCATGCATTGTTTGGCCGGCGAAGGCTAGCTGAGGGTAACAATAATTTAGTGAGCTTGTGCCTTACTGAAAAACTGTTCTTGGTCAAGAAGAACAATCAAGTGCAGCTGTTTTAGTGTGGGAAGTGTCTCCTGAGGAGTCAATAATAGGGGCTGCAGACAGTACATTTCCAGCAGTGTTTGGTGCACCCACAAAAAGAGCTTCCATGCACAATGCTAAAAAATGCAGGTCACTCTTACACAAACTGTACCTAATGAAGGATTTCCCTTACCTGAAAGCATCTTATAGTAGGTCATCTTTACATAAACTTATTACAAATACATCACCTTCATCATCATCATCATCATCATCATCATCATCGTTTAACGTCCATTTCTTCCTTGTGGTGGACGGGGTATGAGCCTCCTCCTCCACTGTCCATTTCCTCCGTGATGTTCAGCCTCCTCATATCTTCCTCCACCTTGGCCTTCTCTTTTGCCTCAAGGTTCAGTTCAGGATGTGTTCTTCTCACAAACCACCTTAATCTGGCCTTACTCCTCCAGGCCACTCCTCCCTACCACTTCTTCATTTGAGATTCCATCCTGCCATGTGATTGCCGTCAAGTATCTCAGCATTCTCACACCACACTAGTGCCTCCAGCTGTTTCCTGCCAGCCCAGGTCTCTGCCCCGCACACACACACACACACACACACACACACACACACACACACACACACACACACACACACACACACACACACACCTGTGCTGCCAGGCGGGATATTCTGGTTCACTAGTAAGCCTGCCAGTTCCCTCCACTCTTCCAAGCACAAGCTGTCCTGCCTCTCACTGCTGCCAGGCGGGATATTCTGGTTGACTAGTAAGCCTGCCAGTTCCCTGCACTCTTCCAAGCACAAGCTGTCCTGCCTCTCACTGCTGCCAGGCGGGATATTCTGGTTGACTAGTAAACCTGCCAGTTCCCTGCACTCTTCCAAGCACAAGCTGTCCTGTCTCTCACTGCTGCCAGGCGGGATATTCTGGTTGACTAGTAAACCTGCCAGTTCCCTGCACTCTTCCAAGCACAAGCTGTCCTGCCTCTCACTGCTGCCAGGCAGGATATTCTGGTTCACTAGTAAACCTGACAGTTCCCTGCACTCTTCCAAGCACAAGCTGTCCTGCCTCTCACTGCTGCCAGGCAGGATATTCTGGTTCACTAGTAAACCTGCCAGTTCCCTCCACTCTTCCAAGCACAAGCTGTCCTGCCTCTCACTGCTCCTCCGTATGACATCCCCAGGTGTCCACTACAGGGCGTCACCATCCACACTTCCGCCTCTGTCCTCCAACACAAGGGAAGGCTGCACCAGCTCCATGCACGTCTCCTACACCCGAACACCTCCCATGACACCACCTCCTGCACACTCCCTCTTCACGGATATCTCCCGCCACTCTCCATTCCTATCATCGCCACGACCTTTGTCTTTTTCACCCTCAGCCCTCTTCCCCGCCCTAAACTCCTCCTCCCATTAACACCAGGTCATACAACAGCTCCCTCTCTTCTTGTGTTAGAATGTTGTGTTTGTAACAGATGTGGATTCTGAGATATTGGCAGTTGAATTTAGAGCTAGAGTTAAATTGAGGTCATTTTTGGCATGATTTTTAAGTTGAAAGTAATTAAACCCTCACTTCTCCTGAACTATAAGGTTATGAGCACTGCCAGTTACAGGCGTTGTAGGTGAGTGTTAGGAGCATCTTGTGTCAGAATATTGTGTTCCTAACTGTTGTGGATTCTGAGATATTGGCAGTTATTAGAGTTGTAGTTGTCATTGAATTTTGGATATTTTTGTGTTGGAAAGTTTTTAGCTAAGTACAGATATTTCATGAACTATAAGGTTATGAGCACTGCCAGTTATAGGTGTTGTAGGTGAGTGTTAGGAGCATCTTGTGTTGGAATCTTGTGTTCCTAACTCTTGTGCTTGCCGAGATATTGGCACTTGAAGTTGACACACACACACACACACACACACACACACACACACACTAACTCTGCGATGGTTCTTGCAGGGAAGGAGCCGAGATGAGACCAGACTCAGCCCTCCAGTGAGCCCAGGTGACCACCAGGGGGACACCCACGCACCTCATGGCTTAGGGGAAAATGCATGAAGGTGGTGGGTGAGTGAAGCAACGCACCCCCTGTGTATGCTCAGGTCCCAGGCTACGTCAGGTCAGGGGCTGCCTCAAGAACAGGTCATTTCTCTCCACACTTTCCTCCATTTTTCTCCTGTTTTCTCTACCTCTTCCTCCTTTCCTCCTATGCCCAAAAATTGCTTAATCTTTCCTCTTCCTCCCCCTGTCTTCCGCTTCTTCCTCCTCCTCTTCGTTCCTCTCCTATCTCCACTTTTATCAAGGTCTGTGTATTTCTCCAATGTGATTTTGGTGGTTTCATTATTTCCTCCTCCAAGTTCAAGTCCATTTTTCTCCCTTTTCCTTCCTCTCTTCCTCCTTTCCTCCTATACCAAAAAATAGCTTAATCTTTCCTCTTCCTCCTCCCATCTTCCTCTTCCTCCTCATCCTTTTCATTTCCCTGTTATCTCCACTTTTATCAAGGTCTGTGTATTTCTCTGGCATAATTTTGGTGGTTTCATTAATTTCCTCCTCCAAGTTCAAGTCCATTTTCCTCCACTTTCCACAACCTCTTCCTCCTTTTCTCCTACACCAAAAAATAGCTTACTCTTTCCTTTTCCTCCTCCTCCTTTTCATTCCTCTCCTATCTCCACTTTTACTAAGGCCTGTGTATTTCTCCAGTGTAACTTTAGTGGTTTTGTTCATTTCCTCCTCCAAGTTCAACTCCATTTCTCTCCCTTTTCCTTCCTGTCTTCCTCCTTTCCTCCTATGCCAAAAAATAGCTTAATCTTTCCTCTTCCTCATCCTCTTCGTTTCCTTGTTATCTCCACTTTTATCAAGGTCTGTGTCTTTGTAAACTTTGCAGAATGGACGAAAAAAACACCAGAAATTGCTTGTTTATTTATTGAGCAAACTGACACTTCTTGCAGAGAGAGAAAAAGAGAGAGAGAGAGAGAGAGGGGGGGGCGTCCCTTATGTGTCTGGGGGGGCATGTGTCTGTGGGGGTTGTCAACACACTGGGGGGGACACCCTGTTGGGCCGGGGCGCTGAGAGAGAGAGAGAGAGAGAGAGAGAGAGAGAGAGAGAGAGAGAGACACACACACACACACACACACACACACACACACACACACACACATTCTTGGCACTAAACTCTGCCAGACTCTTGCAGGAAGGGAGACAGAGACGAGACCACTGAGCCGAGGGAACCAGTCAGGCCTTCAAGATGCTGCCTGGATGCTGGGGGAGACGAGACAAGACGAGTCCTGTTGGGGAGAAGATGGAGGGAGATTGATTGAAGGGCAGAGATGAGAGAGAGATGGAACTAACTCTATCTCTCTGTATTTCTATAAAGAGAAAACTAATAAAGTTTGGAAATATATATTACAACGGATATATTTAAACCTACTACTCTTCTTCTTCTTCTTCCTTGTCTCTTTCCTCTGTCCACCAGTGAGCTATTGTATTCTTCCCTTCCCTTCCCTTCTCTTCTCTTCCCCTCCCCTCCCAAGATGCCGCCTGGATGTTGAGGAGAGAGAGAGAGAGAGAGAGAGAGAGAGAGAGAGGATGAGATGGCTCTCTCTCTTCTTTTCAATGGACCTTATACACTTTTACATTACTTTTTTTTGTGAGAGAGAGAGAGAGTTCCAGCTTCCAGTCCCTTGCTGAGCTGAGTGACCAGACAGCACCAGCCAGTCAGCCATTGCCCTGAAAAGATATATGGTGGTTAGGTCCCGGTAGATTGTGGTGGAGTGGTAGAAATGTGGTTGAATGTCAGGTGTTGGGTTGAAATATTCGGGTTGAAGAGTTGAAAATGTTTTGAGTATGTTGAGTTTTTGGGTTGAATTTGTAATGACTGATGGTTGAATTGTGGTAGACTGGTAGAGGGATGTTGGGCGAATGATTGTGTGGTGGTTAGACCCTGGTAGATTGTGGCAGACTGGTAGAAATCATGGTTGAAAGAGACAATAGTAACTTACCACATATTGGCAACTTTCCGTCCCAGCTTCCATCAGTTGTGAGATCTGTAATAATAATAATAATAATAATAATAATAATAATAATAATAATAATAATAATATAAGTATATAAAATTAATCTATTTTCTCATTCCTGAGAGAGAGAGAGAGAGAGAGTTACCTCCACATCTGAAAAGGAAAATCTATAATCTTCCTTCCTCCTCCCTCCTCACACACACACAAAAAAAACACCAAAGTTATGACCAAGGCCTCAGCAGCAAGCCTTTGAATTATAGTCAAGTTATTATAATGTGCGTCGTGCCAAGTCCCTGCTGGTGAGCCTGGTTCAGACCCTCACACCAACCACCTCCCAAGGCCAAAACGGAGGTGGGCTGAGTTCTAATGTGTGTTTCCTTGTTTCACGGTACAGAGGAAGGGTCACACACCTAGCCCGGGAAATGCCCACAACTCCTAGGAAAGCCTGGTCAAATGTGTGTTTCTTTAGGTTCACAGTACAGAGGAAGTGTCCCACTACCACCAGGGTCACACACCTAAACAGGGAAATGCCCACAACTCCTAGGAAAGCCTGGTCAAATACGTGTTTCTTTAGGTTCACAGTACAGAGGAAGGGTCACAAAACTACCCCTAGAAATGCCCACAACTCCTAGGAAAGCCTGGTGAAATGTGTGTTTCCTTAGGTTCACAGTACAGAGGAAGGGTCACACTACCACCAGGGTCACACAACTACCCAGGGAAATGCCCACAACTCCTAGGAAAGCCTGGTCAAATGTGTGTTCCCTTAGGTTCATGGTACAGAGGAAGGGTCAAACTACCACCAGGGTCACACAACTACCCTGGGAAATGCCCACAACTCCTAGGGAAAGCCTTGCCAAATATGCGTTTCTTTAGGTTCACGGTACAGAGGAAGGGTCACACTACCACCAGGGTCACACAACTACCCTGGGAAATGCTCACAACTCCTAGGAAAGCCTGGTCAAATGTGTGTTTCCTTAGGTTCACGGTACAGAGGAAGGGTCACACTACCACCAGGGTCACACAACTACCCTGGGAAATGCCCACAACTCCTAGGAAAGCCTGGTCAAATGTGTGTTTCCTTAGGTTCACGGTACAGAGGAAGGGTCACACTACCACCAGGGTCACACACCTACCCTGGGAAATGCCCACAAATCCTAAGAAAGCCTTGGCAAATATGTGTTTCTTTAGGTTCACGGTACAGAGGAAGGGGCACACTACCACCAGGGTCACACACCTACCCCGGGAAATGCCCACAAATCCTAAGAAAGCCTGGTCAAATGTGTGTTTCTTTAGGTTCACAGTACAGAGGAAGGGTCAAACTACTACCTGGGTCACAAAACTACTGCTGGAAATGCCCACAACTCCTAGGAAAGCCTGGTCAAATATGTGTTTCTTTAGGTTCATAGTACAAAGGAATGGTCAAACTACCACCAGGGTCACAAAACTGCCCCTGGCAATGCCCACAACACCTAGGAAAGCCTGGTCAAATGTGTGTTCCCTTAGGTTCATGGTACAGAGGAAGGTTCACACTACTACTAGGGTCACAAAACTACCCCTGGAAATGCCCACAACTCCTAGGAAGGGCCTGGTCAAATGTGTTTCCTTAGGTTCACAGTACAGAAGGGTCAAACTACTACCAGGGTCACAAAACTACCCCTGAAAATGCCCAAAACTCCTAGGAAAGCCTTGGCAAATGTGTTTCCCTTAGGTTCATGGTACAGAAGAAGGGTCACACTACCACCAGGGTCACACAACTACCCCTGGAGATGTCCACAACTCCTAGGAAAGCCTGGTCAAATGTGTGTTTTCATAGGTTCACAGTACAGAGGAAGGGTCACACTACCACCAGGGTTACAAAACTACCCCTGGAAATGCCCACAACTCCTAGGAAAGTCTTGTCAAATGTGTGTTTCCTTAGGTTCATAGTACAGAGGAGGGGTCACAAAACTACCCCTGGAAATGCCCACAACTCCTAGGAAAGCCTTTGGAAATGCCCACAACTCCTAGGAAAGCCTTGTCAAATGTGTGTTTTCTTAGGTTTACAGTACAGAGGAGGGGTCACAAGACTACCCCAGGAAATGCCCACAACTCCTAGGAAAGCCTGGTCATATGTGTGTTTCTTTAGGTTCACAGTACAGAGGAAGGGTCACAAAACTACCCCTGGAAATGCCCACAGCTCCTAGGAATGCCTTGTCAAATGTGTGTTTTCTTAGGTTCATAGTACAGAGGAAGGTCACAAAACTACTCCTGGAAATGCCCACAACTCCTAGGAAAGCCTTGTCAAATGTGTGTTTTCTTAGGTTCACAGTACAGAGGAAGGGTCACAAAACTACCCCTGGAAATGCCCACAACTCCTAGGAAAGTCTGATCATATGTGTGTTTCTTTAGGTTCACAGTACAGAGGAAGGGTCACAAAACTACCCCTGGAAATGCCCACAACTCCTAGGAAAGCCTGGTCAAATGTGTGTGGCAGTCGAAATGTGGGCCGAGAGAGAGAGAGAGAGAGAGAGAGAGAGAGAGAGAGAGAGAGAGAGAGAGAGAGAGAGAGAGAGAGAGATAATGTTCCATAATAGACTCGGAGCAGAGTGAGGATGACTCATTTTCTCGCCGGCAACACACGCCTCAGTGAATAAGTTACCCGAGTAATACGTTCACCTGGATCACAGTCTGTTCACCCCAGGACGGCAATGAGTCAGAATTTTTATTTTTTTTATTTTACAGCTAAGGAGACAGTTCAAGGGTGTTAAAAAAAAAAAAAAAAGCCTGCTACTTACTGCTCCTGAATAGAGGTAAAAGGTCTGGTGCTCGAGGTCACATGTTGCCTCCTGCCCGGGGTCGCCTCAGAGCACGCTGCATCCCGCCTCAACGCTGCTGCAAATGAATAGATCGTCGGTGGGGATCATGTTTTCACCCCACACAAACCATTTCATAATATATACCAAAGCATTTGTGATCAGTTTATGCATCATCTATTTTGGGGGGTATAATTATATCATGACACAAATTTTGCCCGTCGCTGCTGCTGGGTTAATATGCTTGCTTGTATATCACTTGAACACAATGCATGCTTTGAAGAAGTCTGAACTAGGCTGTGATACACACACACACACACACAGTACAGAGGAAGGGTCACATTACTACCAGGGGCACAAAACTAACCCTGGAAATGCCCACAACTCACCCACAGCCCACAACCCACGGCCCGGTAGCTCAGTGGGTAGAGCGTCTGCCTCACAACCAGAAGGGCCGGGGTTCAATTCCCCGGCCGGGTGAAGATGAGTTGGGTCTTTCACGTGTAGCCCCTGTTCACCTAGCAGTGTACGCGACGTCAGGCAAGGAGTTGTGACCTCGTTGTGGCGGTGTGTTGTGTGTGAGTGGTCTCAGTCCTGCCCAAAGATTGGTACTACGAGCTCTGTGCTCTTCCGTAGGGGAACGGCTGGCTGGCTGACCCGCAGCAGACCAAGAGCTGAATTACACACACACACACACTTTCATTCCATTCTGTTGTAAATATCTTAAATAATGTTTAGTTTGCGTACATACATGGCTTAATGATGCTACTGTAAGAATTCTAGTATAGTCAAACCATTTCATATAGTCTGGGCGTTCAATTCCGTGGGTCCTTTCCTCCCCTCTGCTCTGCCACACAGTCCCAACACCTGTCCCTTCCTCTCATATGCTACCATTAAGAATCATGATCCCCACTGCTACCGGGTTAAATATACAGGACTAACATGCCAGGGACTCACCGAGCAGGCTGTGTTGGGGAGGTAGTCCAGGCCACACTCTTCCAGCATGTCAGTGGCCACGGACAGGGGGATGTCACTCACTGCCGCCAAGTACATCAACCGGTACAGCAGGTCCGGGGAGAAGATCTTGACCTTTGGGGAGAGAGAGAGAGAGAGAGAGAGAGAGAGAGAGAGAGAGAGAGAGAGAGAGAGAGAGAGAGAGAGAGAGAGAGAGAGAGAGAGAGAGAGAGAGAGAGAGAGAGAGAGAGAGAGAGAGATTCAACATTACTATTTATGTTATATTAATTTACAAGATGCATTCAACTTAGCCAAAACATTTTCTACCTCAGCCTGCACCCTTCAACAGAGAGAGAGAGAGAGAGAGAGAGAGAGAGAGAGAGAGAGAGAGAGAGAGAGAGAGAGAGAGAAAGTTGATCCATACCCTTCCTCTTCATTTCTATCTCTTTAACTCTCTCTTTCTCCCTTTATTTACTGCTCTAACTCGACTCCTCTCTCTCTCTCTCTCTCTCTCTCTCTCTCTCAAGAACTTTCCGTGTATATTCTTTTCTATTTGTCTTGTTCAAACCTTCAGTGTTTGAGCACCCACCTGTGACAGTGTTCAACATGTGGTGTGCTTGTTGCGCTGCAGGGTGTGGACAGGGACGTCCTCATCCCAGTCCTGGCTGGGAGCATCATCACTGTATAGGTCATGAGAGTTAATACAGGTAACTCTAGATTTACGCGAGTTTGGTTTACGCGTTTTTTAAATAACGCGTGGTCCAAAATAAAAAATAAATGTTTAATTTACACATTTTTTTCTTTTATACGCGATATTTTCTGGAGTGTCCACCAGATGTCTCAAGCAACTGGACTCACACGGTCACACAGCTGAGCTCAGTTCTTCCCGCGCGCCACTTGAACAATAATACAGTACCCACGCTACTCAACAACACCCTCGCTGCTGTGCTACCACGAGGGGAAGGGCAGCCAGAGGAGGAACCACGAGAGGGAGAGGAGTCAGAGTGATACAGGAGGCAATACAAACCTACCTCTTGTTGGATTTACTACAGTGTTTTGGATTTACGCAATGACCTCTTCACAATACTCGCGTAAATCCAGGGTTACCTGTATATGCAAAACATCGTAAATCAACACACTGGGAACTATGGGAGGCCTGCACCCCGTCACTAACACCTCACCTTGGACAAGAGCTGCTTCAGATTCTCGGCAGTTTCCTCAAGGCTGTTCCCGAAGCCCTCCGAGTCACCCAGCAGCTTGTGAGTCTCCAGCGAGTGCTTCCTGGCCGAGGCAGCACGATGGCTGCGGGGAAGGGTGAGGAAGGGAACAAATTAAGGATTGGTGTAAGTTGCATTGTTCTTGTTGCTGGTATTTCCATGTGAGGATGAGGAGCAGTGATCACAGGGATTATATACTTTCTCTTTTTTTACAGCAGAGGAAGCAGCTCAAGGGCAAAAAAAAAAGGAAACACTAATGAAAAAAAAAGCCTGCTATTTGCTGCTCCCACAAAAAGCGCTCAGAGGAGTGTCCAAAAGAGAGGTCAATTTAACCCAGTAGCAGCAACGGGCCAAATTTGTGGCTTTACCGTGTAGCAGCGACGGGCCAAATTTGTGGCTTTACCGTGTAGCAGCGACGGGCCAAATTTGTGCCATGATATAAACCCCCCAAAATAGATGATACATAAACTGATCACAAATGCTTTGATATATATTATGAAATGGTTTGTATGAGGGGTGATTTTTTCTCATTTTTCTCGCTTGGAGGGACCATTAAGAAACATGATCCCCGCTGCTACCACCAGGTTAAGGAAAAATTGGATAAGAGTGGATATGGAGACGGGACAGCACCAGCATAGCTCTTTTCCCATATGTCACAACTAGGTAAACACACACACACACACACACACACACACACACATGTACGCATACACTCGCACGCACACACCAGACACCATTGCCCATCCGGTACATGTCCACCAAGTCGGCAATGTCCCTCTTCATCTCCTCGGCCTGGTGCTTTTCCTCCCGGGCCGCCTAGTCCAGGCACCACAGCGGCACCCCTCGGCACTCCAGCCTCTCCCTGCTTTCTCCGGTCATCAGCTGGTACTTCCTCCACTGTTCCTTCGGGAGTGCCTGTGGGAGGGGGGTAAAGAGGGTACATTCATCACCCCGCTCAGGTTATAGCTATTTGCATCGGGGAAAAAAAGCCTGGAAAATTCTGCTTAGCCCCTTGACTGTGGATTTCCTACAAGAAGACCTCACCAAGTTATAGGAATGGAACAAAAAGTGGCTGCTACAATTCAATGAAGAAAAATGTAAAGTCCTGCACCTTGGGAGGGGATATCCAGCACACCAATACCACATGGGAAACACTCCACTATCCACCACAGAGGCAGAGAAAGACCTGGGAGTGTATGTTACCAGGCTACCAGTGAAGGGATATCCAGCACACCAATACCACATGGGAAACACTCCACTATCCACCACAGAGGCAGAGAAAGACCTGGGTGTATGTTACCAGGCTACCAGTGAAGGATATCCAGCACATCAATACCACATGGGAAACACTCCACTATCCACCACAGAGGCAGAGAAAGACCTGGGACTACACGTTACCAGGCTACCAGTGAAGGGATATCCAGCACACCAATACCACATGGGAAACACTCCACAATTCACCACAGGGCAGAGAAAGACCTGGGACTATATGTTCCCAGGCTACCAGTGAAGGGATATCCAGCACACCAATACTACATGGGAAACACTCCACTATCCACCACAGAGGCAGAGAAAGACCTAGGACTATATGTTACCAGGCTACCAGTGAAGGGATATCCAGCACACCAATACCACATGGGAAACACTCCACTATCCACCACAGAGGCAGAGAAAGACCTGGGAGTGTGTTACCAGGCTACCAGTGAAGGGATATCCAGCACACCAATACCACATGGGAAACACTCCACTTTCCACCACAGAGGCACAGAAAGACCTGGGACTATACGTTACCAGGCTACCAGTGAAGGGATATCCAGCACACCAATACCACATGGGAAACACTCCACTATCCACCACAGAGGCAGAGAAAGACCTGGGACTATACGTTACCAGGCTACCAGTGAAGGGATATCCAGCACACCAATACCACACGGGAAACACTCCACAATTCACCACAGGGGCAGAGAAAGACCTGGGACTATATGTTTCCAGGCTACCAGTGAAGGGATATCCAGCACACCAATACCACATGGGAAACACTCCACTATCCACCACAGAGGCAGAGAAAGACCTGGGAGTGTATTTTACCAGGCTACCAGTGAAGGGATATCCAGCACACCAATACCACATGGGAAACACTCCACTATCCACCACAGAGGCAGAGAAAGACCTGGGACTATACGTTACCAGGCTACCAGTGAAAGCCAAATCCGTGCCAATCGCAGCGGACGGGTTAAAAACTAGGTAAAAAACTGACTCTCAGGGCAAAGTTGGAATATGAGAAACTGATTAAAAACATACAATTCATCTAAATATCTAAGTTCAGGGCTTAAGTGTTGGAGTTCATTCTCTATGAGTTATGGACCTGGAGTAGTGAGCACATCCCACATGATCTTGAACCCCTGAAGGGTGGGTGTTTTGACCACAAGGGCTCACTCAGGGGAGTTTGGGCCACAAATAGCTGTTCTTCAAGCACTCATAATCCTTGAATTAAACATCTTATGGATATACATGTAATACCATGATGTGCAGCATACAATGAACTCAATGCAGCCTGATATGTGTGATGCCTGAGCGGGCCAAGCCAGACCTATTGCTGGGCTGAGCCTGGTGGACGGGACAATGTACTGGATGGGGGACTCACGCAAGCTAATTCATTATATAACACATGAAAGTTTACTTTTTAGGTGTGCATACGTTGTACATATCTTGTGCTCTGTTTGGCTGGCTATCTTTGTTATACACTATCTCTCTATCATATACAGGATATAAAAAATCTATACATTTCAAGACAACCAATTTCTCTCTTGAAAACATGTATGTGTAGAAAAACATATCATAATTTTCAATGGGAGTGTAACATATGAAATGCATATATTTTTTCTAATGTTTACCAATATTCTGATACAATAATAATGGCAGGTGTTGGTTGGTGCCACTGGGAGTCAAGGGTGCAAGCAAGCATTTTATGGAGTGTATGTTTTCCGACTTGTGCTGCCCACCTGTGCCTGCGAGTTCCCTGCCTGGCTGGCTGATTTTTTGTGTGTTTTGTTGGGGGGGTGGGGTTTTTTAATGCCAACCCTGAGGATTACTAACAAATGGAACAGCCTCATTGAACATGTAATCAACAGCACTAGTGTGAATATGTTTAACCCGGTAGCAGCGACGGGCCAAATTTGTGGCTTTACCGTGTACCAGCAACGGGCCAAATTTTTGCCATGACATAACCCCCCAAAAATAGATGAAGCATAAACTGATCACAAATGCGTTGATATATATTATGAAATGGTTTGCGTGAGTGATGATTTTTTTTCATTAATTCGCTTGGAGGGGCCTTTAAGAAACATGATCCCCGCTGCTACCACCGGGTTAAGAACAGATATGACCAGGTTGAGGCTGAACAGAAACAGAGAAGAGGCACCAGGCCCTTATGACTCTCTTGCCTCTTATACCTTCACTGGGTAAGCATCTTCACTCAGGGTCGGACTGGCCTATGTGCCCGTGTGCCAATGTACTTACTCGTGTTTCTTATTTATCTGGTCCCACTTCCGCCGAAGCGCTCTGCAGGACCCACATATTTTAATTCATTAAATTTTCAATATTGATCACAACTTATATGCTAAGTTAACTGTCAATGGCACATGGGCCCCCCAAGGTACATGTGTAGTGCGGCAACTATGCCTGATGAACGAGCCTCCCATAACCCACTTAGCCAGCGGGGTACCTTTTCGGCCGACTCGGTAAGGAGTGGCTCTCCCGTCACGTTGGTCGCGGGTTCAATCCCAGGCAGCCGGCGAATACCCACACCTTGCCTTGATTAATTTCTCGTGTGTTTCGATACACGCAGAGGACGTGTTGGGAAATAGAGGAAATAGAAAAAGAAAATCCCGGGGCATGACACATGGGCCCCTGGACTTAACCCATGCCAATGTGTATTATTTGAATATTTTGATATTTTAGCTTATATGGGCCCGGGCCCCCTCCAGCCACTAGATGGCACGGCCCCCTTCAGCACCCCAGTCCGACTCTATCTTCGCTAGGTAAGCACGTCAGCGCTGCCATGAACCCGCGCCATGAACCCTTGAAGCTCGATTGCAAGTCTTACGTAACTGTGCCACACCCTCACCGGAGCACCCGGCAGCCCACACAACCCTGATGACAATGAGAGTGTGGTAACTGCCCCAATAGCCACTTTTAAAGCGCGTTATGACAGACACCTTGATTTGATTAACTAAGATACTGGCTAACTAGTCCTAAGAGGTGGGGGACATCATAAGAAGTCCTCTTAATTCCCCACTATTTATTCCTAGCTAAGCATTCCTAGATAAGACAGGCACGGGGGAAGGAAGGAGGGAGGGAAGAATAAAGGAGGAACCAGTGAGTGACATGCGGCACCTCACCTGCCACTCCGCCGTCACCAGCTTGGCCATCTCCACCTTTCTCTTGAGCCGCTTCTCCACCTCGGGTTTCTCGGCCATCATGAAGTAGAAGAAGGCGTTGCGTCTCTTCTGCTTGCCCATCGCTGCCCGCCAGGAATACTCAGGAGGTGGAGGAGGAGGGAGAGCACGGCCGTACGTCCAACCTCGATGGTGGTGGACGGAGCACTGACTCGCAGAGTCGCAATTTCACAGCCAGCGTTACCATATTGTCGTACTGGGCTTAACTTTTTCTTCTGCTTGAGGCCCAAAACTGCCGAGCCAACACTGATAACGATATACATTCACAATTAGAGTTCAGATGGTTAATTATCGATGTTTATCTGCAATTGTTATGGGTCAGAAACAGGAAAATGCGATGTTCTGAGTACGACAATATGGCAACGCTGCTCGCAACGTTGCCAAAGTGTCGTACTCAGCTGCTCATTTTTCCCGATTTCAGGCAAAAAAATGTCCCACCCACAAAACTAACGATACTTAGATTTCTCAACAAAAACTCCTAATGTGTTCAGATGCAAACCTTTCCCTGAGTTGTGCTATAGCAGTGTCCGAAAATGGGAGAAAAATAGCTCTTCGATAGTATTCCTATGAATGATGATTGATTGATTGATATAGTTTATTGTTGCAAGTAAAACAACAAAGGAGAAGGGAGGAGCATGCCATTTGCTGTTGGAGGGTTTGCCTTAATTATGTTTCTGATGACCACTGATTGCTTCATTTCATACTCACCACTGTCACCAGACAAGTTCACTTGCTGCCTCTACAGTATAATTATATAGTCCTCCAATCACTTTGACTGCACCTTACACCTAAAATCAAGTAATTTTGAGAGGCAAGAAGGAGAGAAGGCACACTTACGACTTTCGTGCTCTCTCTCTCTCTCTCTCTCTCTCTCTCTCTCTCTCTGCCAGAGCCATCCCAATCTCGTATTCCTCTTCTTCCTGTCACCCGCTACAAACACCCGTCCGCCAGTTGACAGCTTGACATCGCAGCACTCTACACACAATTTTATGAGCCCATCATTTAACGCCTTACTTTTTTTTCACTCAGAGCAAACCTTATGTCCTACCATTAACTCAAAACAAAACCAAAGGGGAAATAACTCGGTCACTCGGTGTCACTAAACTCTCAATTCCTCACACACACACACACACACACACACACACACACACACACACACACACACACACACACACACACACACACACACACACACACACACATTCGTAATCGTAATACTAATATACATATTCCTATTATTTTCCCGTAACATTTATTTATTCATTATTATTTTTCTTTGCAAAAGGGGGGAGGGGGGCGGGCATGCCCCTCCCCCCCTCGGTACGCCGCTGCTTAGAAGGCTTACGGTGCGTCCTTTACCGAGGTGCCAGTCTTGTGACGTCGGCGATCACGGACCTCCATCTCTCCCTATCATCAGCCATTCTCGTAACTTCTGCCACACTGTGTCTTCCATCCATGTCTTGTAGCAGGCTATCCATAAATTTAATTCTTTGACGTCCTCTTGCTCCTCTTCCTTCCACTCTTCCAAGCAGGCAGTCACTTTCTAGTCCTCTCCTTCTTAGCACATGACCCAGAAACTTTAGTTGTCGCCTTCTTATACTTTTCATTAATTGCCTATCTACTGCTGCTCTTCGCAGAACTTCCTGGTTTGTCACACTGTCTGTCCAGGGAATTCTCAACATTCTCCTTAAAAACACATTTCCGCCGCGTCTATCTTTTTCTTTGTATTTGCTATAATTGTCCATGTTTCGCAACCATATAGTAAAGTTGACCACACAAAACATTTTAATAATCTCAATCGCATTTCCATATTCATACTCAAATTATTCAGCAGTTTCCTCATATTTCCGAATGCCGTCTTTGCTATACATATTCTCCTGCCTATTTCCTTCTCACTTCCTCCGTCTTCACTAATCATGCTCCCAAGGTAATTAAATTTTTATACTTGCTCAATAAGCCTTTCACCAATCCGTATCCCCACTCGAAATTTGCTTTTTCTTTGTAACCAACATAACCACTGTTTTACTGCCATTGATTTTTAGCCCTTTTCTCTCACAACTCTCCTGTATCCTGTTCACCAGTGCTTGTAGTTTCTCCTCTGAGTCAGCCAAAAGTACAGTGTCGTCTACATACTTTATATTGTTAACATTTCTACCTCCAATTAAAATTCCATCCATGCCTTCCAATTCTTCTATCACTCGTTGACCGTATAGAGAAAAGAAGTCTGGCGACAGGACACACCCCTGTCTGACTCCTCTTGTAATCTGTACCCAGTCTGTCTCCTCCTATCTCCTCGTCCCTATGCTGTCAAATTCCCATCTTTGTTTTTTCATCTCTTCCGCTGGTAATCTCTGGAACAGCCTTCCCTCGCCTCCTGCCTACAACTTTAGCTCTTTGAAGAGGAGAGTATCGAGACATCTCTCCTTTCGATGTTGACCTCTCTCCTGGCCTCTCATTATTTTCCCTCTGAATCTCAAGTTGTTGTTGTCCTTATCTTCTTTCTCCGTTCTTGTTTTTTGTTCTTCTTTATCCGTTGATCTTCGTATCCTTCATTTACCTTTCTTGTTGTTCCTCATCTTTTCCACCATATAGATGGTTCTTGTTTTGTTTTTTTCTTTTGTTTCTACTTTTTTGTTCTTTGTCTTCCATTTCCTCTTTTTTTATTTTTCTTCTTGTTTATTTTTCTTTTCTTTTTTCATGTTCGTCTTCTGGTTGTAGCGTTATTGTTGTTATTTTGTTGTTGTTGTTGTTGTTGTTGTTGTTGTCATTTGAGCAGGTTCTAGCGGGCTTTTTTTTCTTGAGCTTCCTCCCTTGCTATAAAAACAAACTTTGCAGACAATACGGAAAAAACGACGTAGCCGGCACTCACGTGATCAGTAAATTTCTGTGCATAATACTAGCATGTCTGCAATGACACGGAGAGAGAGAGAGAGAGAGAGAGAGAGAGAGAGAGAGAGAGAGAGAGAGAGAGAGAGAGAGAGAGAGAGAGAGAGAGAGAGAGAGAGAGAGAGAGAGAGAGAGAGAGGGTGGGTGGGTATGAATGATACATGAAGCTGCTGCATATATTTATTTTCTTGGGGCGGTTATTGTAGAACACTATAAGAATGCTACTATTGATATCTGTTCCTCGTTTAAGTTATATCAGCTGACTTGGCTTACCAGTGATATGATTTTAAACAAAGAAACATCGTGGGCAAGAGGCGAACTGAAAGGATTGCAGGTGTAATAATGAATTCGTGCCCGTACAGATACATTGGAGTAGTGATTGCATCGTCCACGGAGTGAGCGAGAAAATCCAGGAACGTTTGACTTAGATGACGGTATACTTGATAGTGACACCGCGGCTGCTGCTGCTGGTGCCTTGATAAGCTGCGTACATCTCATTGGTCTGGGATGTCAGAGGTGAAGACACTACCTTATTGCCGCAGATAATTAAGCTGGTGTCTGACGGGTACATCCTCTCACTCCTCCCGTTCAGCAGAAGCCAGTCACTTTCACAGTTCCTTGTCCCTAGAATCCTTGATGTAACTTCGTTGACCTTCACGCGACTTCCAGAAGGAGCCTTTGGACAAAAAAAAAAAAAAAAGTTGCGTTAGCTTAGAGGTAGATATGGAACGGGCCTCTGATGTTTCATTGGCGACCTGCTCGAAGAAAAATGGGTGTTTGAAGGGGGGATGAGCAAGTGATAATGTTATAAATCACTGGAGTGTTGGAGGAAGCAAGCGCATGGTACGTGTGGAGGACTCAAGTATAATGTAACCTTTTGTGGAGTTGGTGGTGATTGTTTTAACCCCTTGAATGCGGATTTCCTACCAGAAGACATCACCAACTACAGGAATGGAACAAAAACTGGCTGCTACATTTCAATGAAGAAAAATGTAAGGTCCTGCATCTTGGGAGGGGATATCCAGCACACCAATACCACATGGGAAACACTCCACTATCCACCACAGAGGCAGAGAAAGACCTGGGAGTGTATGTTACCAGGCTACCAGTGAAGGGATATCCAGCACACCAATACCACATGGGAAACACTCCACTATCCACCACAGAGGCAGAGAAAGACCTGGGAGTGTATGTTACCAGGCTACCAGTGAAGGGATATCCAGCACACCAATACCACATGGGAAACACTCCACTATCCACCACAGAGGCAGAGAAAGACCTGGGAGTGTATGTTACCAGGCTACCAGTGAAGGGATATCCAGCACACCAATACCACATGGGAAACACTTCACTATCCACCACAGAGGCAGAGAAAGACCTGGGAGTATGTGTTACCAGGCTACCAGTGAAGGGATATCCAGCATACCAATACCACATGGGAAACACTCCATTATCCACCACAGAGGCAGAGAAAGACCTGGGACTATATGTTACCAGGCTACCAGTGAAGGGATATCCAGCACACCAATACCACATGGGAAACATTCCACTATCCACCACAGAGGCAGAGAAAGACATAAGAACATAAGAACATAAGAACGTAAGGAGTCTGCAAGAGGCCGGTTGGCCTATACAAGGCAGCTCCTGTACACTCAACCCCACCTTACCTCACCATCCATGGCTTTATCTAACCTCTTCTTGAATGTATCTATGGTATTGGCACCCACAACATGGCTCCCAAGCCTGTTCCATTCGTCCACCACTCTATTGGTGAACCAATTCTTGCCTATGTCTTTGTTGAATCTGAATTTGTCTAACTTAAAACCATTGCCACGCGTCCTACCTGGCTCTTTCACTCTCAAAATTTTATTGACATCCCCTTTATTAAATCCCTTCATCCATTTATAGACTTCGATCAAGTCTCCTCGCAACCTTCGCCTTTCTAGAGAGTGTAGATTTAACTGCTTCAGCATGTCTTCATAAGGCAAGTTTCTCACCCCTGAATCATCTTTGTCATCCTCCTCTGTACAGATTCTAACATCTTGATATCCATTCTATAATAGGGGGACCAGAACTGAACTGCATAATCGAGATGAGGTCTAACTAGTGCTAAGTAAAGTTTGAGGATGACTTCAGCGCTCCTATTGCTCACGATCCTTGAGATGAAACCTAGTACTCTGTTTGCCCGATTTTTAGCCTGAATGCATTGAGCCCTAGGACGGAGGTCAGCGCTCACTAGGACTCCTAAGTCTCTCTCACGCCCAGACCTGCTCAGAGGAGTGTCATTTAAGGAGTAATTGTGTAAGGGGTTATTCCTACCTACACTCAAAATGCTACACTTCCCGACATTGAATTCCATCTGCCACTTCCTCACCCAATCATATAGTCTGTCAAGCTCATCCTGGAGAACGGTAGCGTCGCTGTCTGATTGGATTACTCTACCGATCTTGGTATCATCTGCGAACTTACTAACATCGCTACTAATTCCTGTGTCCAAGTCATTGATGTAAATAATAAAAAAGCAGAGGAGTATGTGTTACCAGGCTGCCAGTGAAGGCCAAATTCGTGCCAATCGCAGCGGACGGGTTAAGGTTTGATGAAAATAGATGACATGACCAAACAAATCTCTTGTCGACACCCCCGCTGGAGTGGCAGTGTTGTGGAGAGAGACACACACTAATACCTTTCTTGTGTTACATCAGTTTTTACCTGGATTCGGTATTCGCAGTATTTTTCTGCTGGAGGGGAAGTTATTGTGCCAGTCTGACCAACAGCTGCCGTGATTATCTGTGGATGGATACCATAGTGATTATGATACCAGGCCTGAGGGTGCATCGAGCAGGGATTATAAGCAGCTCTCGTATGTGCTTGTACGATGGGTCGAATTCAAATACAAACTATGTTCCATAACTTATCTTACTATTATTAAACACAAAAAATATATATACAATGGATAATATTATACATCTACTGTCAATATGTCCATCTGGCGAGAATCTCAACTTAGCAAGCAGCACAGTTGTATATTGCCGAAGTAGC